>NW_009714362.1:88299-114714 GCF_000703405.1 Apaloderma vittatum
AATGTTTATAAATATGTCAAGAGGGAGTGTCAGGAGGACGGGGCCAGGCTGTTTTCAGCAACGTCCAATGATAGGAGAAGGGGCAATGGGTACAAGCTGGAACATAGGAGGTTCCACAAAAATATTAGGAAAAACTTTTTCACTGTGAGGACGACAGAGCACTGGAACAGGCTGCCCAGGGAGGTTGTGGAGTCTACTTCCCTGGGGACATTCAAAACCTGCCTGGACATGTTCCTGTGTGACCTATTCCAGGTCATCCTGCTCTGGCAGGGGGGCTGGACTAGATAATCTTTGAGGTCCCTTCTAAGCCCTGACATTCTGTGATTCTGTGAACTTGTCTTGGTACTGCTGTTTAAACAGCCACTATGAAGCCTACTTTACAGTGACTTTTACACCATGAAGTCTTCTTCAGCTTCACTGATCTTTCCATACCCTGTAACCTCATAACTGAAATACTGTTGCTGTTTTTAAGGCACTCTGGGTTTGCAGGGCAAAGGGGCATACAAATAGTGTGTGTAATTATGTGTTGTTAGTGGAATGCAACAGTAATGCAACATGAGAGAACACAAATAATTTGCAAAGTCCATGACTGCTCAGTAGTTGTTCAAGCATTTATACTGACTAGGATACCTTCTAAATCTAAAGATGATAGCCTACATACTCCATAATAATTTACCAATAACTGGCAGTCAGACTTTTATTAGCAGTTTCTTGCCTTTTTCTTTCTCAACCACTTACATTACAGTCAAAGACTTGTAGCTTTAGCTGCCTTTTAAAGCTACTAGATTTCCTACCAAACAAAAATTATACTGCTGAAATATGATAGATAGTATTTTTTATATATTTTTAAATTGCAGTATGCAAATCCATGCCACATACAGCAGACTTTTAATCCTAGATGATTCCTAAAAGACAGAGACTCCTAAAAGTCTCTGGCAAGACTTTTTAAAATGCAGAATGTTTAATCATTTTTTCCCAGTATTTTATTTACTACTTAGATGTTTAAGGGCACAGATCCTGCTGTTTTAAAACAATCTATTTAACTTTCAATTGGTAAATTCTGCTCTCAAGTTTACTTAGATGCATACAATAAACTTCACTATGTTATAAAATTCTTTCATTGTACAGCAACATTTCAAGCATCTTTCTCAGGCACATCCAAAGGCAGCACAACATGAGCAATGAAATCTCAAGAACATTTGAATAAAATTTTGCAAAGTAGTATTTTCTGCCAGGTGGAAATTCAAATTACCAAAATTAGTCTTGAGTTTTCTTTCCAAAGGAACATCTATAGTCATAAAACTTAAACAGTGGTGAGTTTAACTACATAAAAAAATCATTTCCTGCTAAATGAGCAATTATGTTGTGGAACTCCATGCTATGCGCAATTACAGAGGCCAAGAATGTAGCAGGGGCTCAAAACCAGGTTTGAACATATGTAATAAGACTTATAAAAGGTACCAAAATAAACACTTTGACAGCATTGGTAAGCCTTTTGCTAATGAAATTTTTATGAACTTGGTAATATCAATGGGTGGAAAGAAGTAATTTCAACTATCTGCTACATGCATCCTAAGATGTTCTAGGAATTGCTTCATATTGGCCACAGAGACAGACAACTGAACAAAACCAGTCTTGTGTCCCATTCTCAATTAGCAATCACAGCGTTCCATGTTTGTGCTACATCATCACGATGCAAAGTGACCATCAGTGTAGTATTACAGTTTGGCAGATGTCTAGTTTCTTGTTCATATAAATCTGCTCTGAAACATGGACCAAGTGTCTAGGTGTAGAATGGAGCTCTTCACCTTAGAAACAGCAGAGTTATTATTTTAACCTCACTGATAATATTAGTCTTCTTATGGCTGCCAAAGAGTTGCACATAAGGTCCATATGCAAAATCCAAGCAAATATTCTCCAGGTATTTGTAACAAAATGTAATGTGGTCCCAGTTTAGGTTCTGATCAACTTGTATAGTAACATAGGTAAAGGAGAATTATTTTTTTAAAACAATATTCAAAGTATTAATTTCCCTGGTAGCACGAAAACAAACCTAGCTGTCAACTAATTAATCCTAGGCAAATCGTATTTTCATTGTAGAAATATTTACTTAAAATTTGAAGGAGAAGCACTTGTTAACAAATGCTTGTTAACAAACTTATGGAGGTACACATATAAAATGTGAGGAAAAGAATTATGTAAAATCCCAGAAGGAAAGAATTTAAAATGGTAATTAAGTACTAAGTTACTACTGTTTCCAAGACAAATTATCATAGCATAAAAAGGCATTTAATATTTGATTTAAGCTGCTTGTTTCACCATGAACTGAAGACTGATAAAATACTTAAAATTATGCAAATCACCAAATAGGTCAAAATCTCACTTGTGATAATACATCTAACACTGATATTTCAAAGGATGATAATATTTTTCTTTGTTTAGATTCACTGACTAATACAGGGCTAGAAATTTTAGCCTCACTGTGGTACTTTTTGCTTTAAAAACTGAATTAAATGTTACAGTTTAACTGTATGCTGTCCCTGAACCTTAAAATCCTCAGTCCTTTCCTACAGCAAAAACATAGATTTTTTTCATATTTTTACCACCTGTTTTTTAAAAAAGTAGTCTAATGCAGTGTACTTTGATTCATTTAATTACTATGACTAACATTTTCAGTTTTGCCTCTTAATTTTTTTTCTTCTCTGAATATGTTAATTTTCTTTACAGGAACCAAATTTTGTGTTTCATCTACTTGAACTGGAACGTGGCAGAACTTTTTAAACTCAGACATCTGGCTTATAAATTAGAAGTAAATTTATTTGAAATTAGACCTTTTCTTCTCATTCTTCCCCCCATTACACAACTCTTTTTTTCCATACAAAATCCAGTGGAAATCTTGTCTTCTGTCAAACAGACTTACTTCTGAGCTAAACACTTAATTCCAAAGAACTTTACATAACAGTTCAGAATGACTGTCTAGTTGCTGTTCCTGGCATCTTCTGACCATGTTCTCTTGGTCTAGACTAGTGACACAGAGAGGGATATTTTTCTTGAATTACATCATATATAATGCTAATAAAAATACCCTCTCTTCAGTGTTCAGACACGTAAATCTACTAGATCGTGGCAGGTTTCTATACAGCTATATTATTCTACAAGGCAATGTGAAAATTTATGACTTTACAAAAGGCTATATGAGCCTCAGAGGTAGAAAGAACATAAGCAGATTATCATATCCAAATTCTTCAAGGCAGTCTTTCAAATTTTCTAATATATTTGAGAAGCTCTTATCTATGTTATCAAAGCCCATAGTACGCAGCTGCGATAAATAAGATCAATCAGTTGGATTGCTTTTTTCTTCACCAAGCTACTAATATTAAAATGGATTACACCTCTTAATACTGTCCCTCCTGTATGCAGTGTCTTCAGGTCTAGGCCAAAAATATGAAATTGTTTACAATTGAATTAAAATAGCAGGCAGTTTAACTTGTAGCATGTTAGGATTGAAATAATTATGACCTTGAATACAGTTCTGACATCTTGCATATCATATGCAAGATCTGTCACAGTTAATAAAGACAAATTCTATTTTAATTTAAATTGTTTCACTTAAATATACAATCAGTTATATGCTGGCCCTCATTAATACCTGTCAATAATATAAATAAATTGGAAATATGTCTTCATCCCAGGAAGCAGGTTAAAGTAAGGCAAAATCGCTAAGAAAAGAAATCCTCTGAGTGAAAATCAGTGCCGTCTACTGTTTTTACCTGGTAAAAGAGACATAATGCTCAGAGCTGATCACTTTGACCAGTCTGTTTAAGCTAAAACTCTAAAACATTCAAAATTTTAAAAAGTTTTTTGACAAAGAAAGGTAAAATGAAGAACTCTAATTATACCCTTTGCCAATCTTTTAGAAGTGAAATACTGAGGTACCAAAAATGTGTGCATGTGGCCATTTGTTTAAACACTCTTGTTTAAAATTCAGGTTGTAAAAGAAAAAGGAAGAAAGAGAAGATTTAACAGAGAGTTGTCAAAATTCTCCATGGGAACATAAAGTTGAACTGGTTTTTTCCCACATTAAGGATTTAGCAACTGAAACTCAATGATCAGAATGCTGATAATGTCATTGATCTACAAAAACCTTAATTCACGCATGGTTACTGCTGCGTTTGCTTTGTAGAATTAGCATAAGTAAACAGCAATGATAACTTCCTTCAGATAACACATTGGCATACACACAGAAACCTGACACATTCAGTGCTGTATGTCACCCTGTGTCAATTCTAGCTTATTTTTGTAATGAATTACTGAGAATGAACATCAGAAAATTATTGTCATTACAGGAATTTACTGGAAGTACTTTAATTAACACTTTTTAATATCAGTACGCAAATATATCAGGAGGTAAAATTATACTAGATTTTAGGATTTAGTATTTTTCAGTTCAAAGGTCTCCTTACCTTCTATTGCTGAGAGTAGAACACGAGAATGGTCATATGCAATTACATTCGCGTATCTATTCTTTGGTTTGTTTACTTCCAGGTTAGAGTGTTCCCATGTGAACTGCTGACCAGGATCGATAGACTTCAAAAGAGAAAGATAAGAAAACAGAAGGAAACTTTTAGCTAAGGACTATGTATGTATTTACAATGATTAGAAATTCTATGCTCCCTTAACTTACTCTGGAAATATTTTGCTTCTGAAAGAAAATTATGATTTTGGGACACATTGTAACATATCATATTATATAAAACAGTTTGTATTTATGCATCTGAAATTCCCATCAGGAATTTAAACAATAAGCTTTTCAGATCCAGGGCTTTCTCTTCAGAGAGACAGGGGTAAGCTACCTATCTTTTTATCTTTTCACTCAGTCTGGCAAGTGAGGGATTCTAACATAATAGATTAAAAGTCAGAAATCTCAGAAACACTGCATGAAGGAGAGTAAATATTTTCATCTTTATCGCTAAGTGCAGATGTTCAAACAATCCAGTGTCCTGTTTACTAAACAAATTCCAAATGTTCCTGAAGAAGTTTTCTAGAAGAAAACTGTTGTTGTTTCTGTTCTTTCATTTTGATGCCAGGCCAACACATGATACCAGTGTTGCTCAAGGAACGAACTGCATATCATCCAGAGACAACATAGAGACTTGATTTTTATTTCCTTGAGTCATAAATAAGAGAGCAATTCAGGCATTTTTTACATTTTAATGATCTCTTATTTATACACATAACTATATGGTCCTAGAATCAGTGTTTATTTCCTGCTTCCTTCATGGTCCGGGATGTAGTTACTGAAGCTTGTCCCACACTCCTTCATCCTTCACCAGTAGGAAGTTTCTAGGCTCTACTACTTACTTTTACCTCTAAGGCTGAAAGCAAGTAGTAGAGGCTGGAATACTAGCCAGTTACATAGAGCTGGGTAAATATGAAATACATAACAGATAGTACCTGCTTATGCCCACTATGATAGTGGCCATATGAAGGGTCATCTCATACTCAGAAGCCACAATTAATCACATATTTTTTTTACCTTCCCTTTCTATAACATTAGAGACCATAAAATTGTTTCATCAACACGCATACGCAATTGTGGTTTGTGACTCATGCCCTTTGCTTAATCCTGGTTACAGTCAGCAGCTCCCTATGCCAGGTTGCTGCAAGTTATAAAAAAAATAATGACACATATAAGCCTAGATGGGGCAGTTCACTATGTCCACTTGTGCAAGAAAGCACAAGTCGGAAGCTCCATACTGCCGCTACAGCATCAAGCTACCACTTTTAACACCAATTTTACAAACACCTCCAAGGGTTACAACAGCTGTGAATCCATTTTATGTTAAAGACAATGAAATATGACCTGTAATCTATTAGAATAGGTATTACCAGACAATGAACGTGTGCAAAATAGTGTGATCTATTACAATTTATCCTGTAGATTAATAATTACTAATTGGGCACTCAGAAAACTGCTTCATTCTTACACATCTTTACATATCTTAAACAATTTGTTTATGTAACTTTGCTTCTTTTTTGAGATCATTCTTTTAAAAATCATTTTGCCTGGCTGACTGATAGAGGTCTTAGACTACCCCAACATTACCGTTTAGAAAACCAAGTCCCAGTATCTTATCCTATCTACTAATATCCTAGACTCAATTAACTGCTGTAACACTGACCAGCCAGTTTTCTCAAATTTTGCTAACTTCCACTACAGTTCTCTGGAGCTGGGCCAGGTTGAGGTACTCTGCAAAACCTACCTGAGATCTGCTGCAGAAGAGTGTGGTAGTTCAGGTTCTGGATGCCCCTTTGCAAACTGCCTTATCTAGAGGAGCTGATACAGAACCTCCCTCAGGAAGAAATGAGACTTTTAGAGGAATGAGGAAGAAATTAACTCTGTGAGACCATGAAAACCAGGAAAATTTTATTTGTGGTTGGCATAGGATTCACTTACGTTGTATCATTAAGTGTGTTACTGACAGTTCAAAATGTGTTCTTAAATAGTTTGCAGCTCTGAATGAAACTGGTTTCTTTGAATTTCCACACAATTTTTGTCCCAAAAAAGATTTTTAAAAAATCCAACAATATTTGTGTTCACAATCATACCATTTTGTGGCACTATGCTTAACATATCTTAATATACTAATAGTTTTAATAACTTACTATTATCAAGCTAGTATCTTAATAGATCAGTTATTAGGAGTTTCATAAAACTCTTGACATTCTTTCAGCCTCATTGTATTTTGTTTACATATATAGGAACAACAAACTATCATCCAATTGATATTCTGACGCTTGCAAGAGTAGACATCACTTCTGTGCTATGCTTAATTCTAAACATAGAAAACTGATCCTCCCAATATTAGGGCTTAGTTCTTCTCTGACCCAAACATTACTTTTTCTGACTGCACAGTGAAATTCCCATTTATCAATAAAGCAAGCAGTAAAATATTACTCTGTAAATGTTTTCCCACCCTCTAAGACAGTTGTCTGATAAGATTGTGAAGCAAGTAAGCACTGCCTCATTTAAAACCACCAATATTTTTATCTTTACTGCTAGGTGCTAATTATTTCATCTAAAGTGAAGAAAAGGAATTTGGAGTACGTTTCCATCTTCACTGGATATATATACAGTATATTTAAGACATGCAATTTAACTCTGTTTCAGCTGACCAGCAATTCATGTACATCTTATGACTTGAAAAGCAATCAAATTTGCATAATTACTTCTCTTAGCAAGAATCTCCCTACTTTTTCTTTTTTGAGTGAATGGACTGGATGTGAGTAAGAAAACCTGTGCAGGATGTTTGCAGGTCAAGTTTTCGTTATTTTAGAAAGTAATTAGTATAGGCTAAGCTCAGAATTCTAGTAATAATTCAGGACATTAACCAGTAATTTCAAAATAAAAAGGAGATCCTCTCATATTACTGCATTAGACTCTAAATAAAATTCTAAATAAAATCAATCATTTGATTAGGAATAAAGGATACCTACATTATCAGTGATTCCCTAGTCAGAATTTTTTGAGAGGCATATATGCAAACATTCCATCTAAATAGCAGTCTACTTCCCCAGAATGAAGCAATACTGTTCTGTGTTGCTCTAGATACATAACTGAAGGAAACATTCTGCCTGATCTTTTAGGTTTTTACCTACAGTGGCCAAATACTGTGGAAATTACTTCACAATATAAGATGTCATATACACTTTCTCTTCACACTTGACAAAAAAAATACATAATAACAATAAAGTGTCTTGACTAGCATGCTGCTAGTTTTGAGCCTGGACTACAGGATTTGGACTTTACCTTATTAAAAATAAACAGGATGTACAAAAAGTAAAAAAAAAAAAAATCCATAAATTATCTATTCACAATTACAACTACCTGCAAACATAAAGTTTAAGGCACAATTTTTGCATATATAGCTGCATATAGAAAACCATGGTCTAAGATCCTTACTCATTATGAGAAAGAGCTTCAGCTTTATTTTATAGCTATTGTTAATGTGGATTTATAGATTATTAAGAATACATTTAAGCCTTAGCCTGTTATGTATTATTCTTCCCCTTTCCCCTCCTTACTGTTTAAGTAATCTAAAGCTACTTTTTGATACTAAGAAAAAAAAACCAACAAGCTGCAGCCTTCTCTGTCAGCCATTTGTAGAAGTAGATGAGGATGTGTTCATCACAGCAGCATACTACATTGCCCATTCACTTCTTTGTATAACATATGGCCAGATGGTGTAATTCAGTGACTAATACTTAGGCCTGTATGCAGACACAGTTAACAAAAATTATGTCAAAACCAGGCAAACTTTAATATTTCCTGTTTTTCTCTCCAATCTGGATCATTTTGTGGTCTTATTATCCTCCCACTAGGCTCTGTTTTGGGAAAAGAAAGTTAATCTATATTACCTCAGACTTAATAGCCACACTGGAACAAAGAGTAGAGTGGTATCGGCAGACACATTTCAGAAGTGTGAAAGACCAATAACTCATGAATAACAAGTCTGTAGTAAGAGTTTTAATGAGTGCTTTAATGGTTTAATGGATAGCATTTAAATAGGATTTCTAGTATATTCATTCTGAAAGCTTCCCTTCAATAAAGCTGTCATTAACAAAGAAGTGGATTTTTTTTTCATAGCATGACTGTGTGGTATGGGTGCTTTGTGCAAAAGAAATAAAGATATCTGTAATACTGTTATTACCCTCCCATGCTTTGACTAATCTTTCAGCTATTGTGTTCTAAATGATTGGCTGCTGAAAAAAAGTCCGAGCTGTTGCAGAGAAAAGACTTGAGCAATGTTTACTAGTACAACATACCATCCATAAAATAGTTCTTTGACTATGAATAATGGTATCCAAAATGTATTTCCAGAAAAAATTCAATCAACCCCCCTCCAGTAAACTGTGCACCACCAGCTCATTGGGAAGTTTTCCTTTACACTAGTTAAACAAGAGGCAAATATTTCCTGCTGTGGTCATGAGTCTTCCAGGAGTATATCTTGGGGAAGGAGTATATCTGGGGAAGGAAAGAGTATGACAAAATGCAACCCTTCCTGGTATAAGCAGAGATACACCTGCCTCCCCTGGAACAGTGCTCTGCTAAGGGTCACTATGCCAGATAATTAAGAGCTTCAGGTTTGAGTCTTTGTGTGTCGTGGGGATTGTGAGTTGCCGTGTAGGTTTCAGCAAGCCCAGAAGGGGAAGGAAACATGTCCTGTAAAGGATTTCCAAGCACTGAGTTTGAGGCTCAGATTACATAGTCAAAAAGCACTGGCCCACAGAGAAACATAAGGTCAGGCAGAGAAAGAATGAAAAAAAAACAAAGGGGGAGGATGTCAGTGCAAATAGACTCAGCTACCCATAAAAATGAACAATCTGACCCTCTTTTACCAATGCCAGTGACTGTGATGAGAATTTCATAACATAGCTGATGAATCTATAATGGGATGCTACTACATTATGCAGGCAAATTTCTAATAGAACGAGATTTACGTGTTGCATTATCAAAACCTGCTAGATCCATGAACATTAATATATGATCATGGCAACTCACCAGCTGGAATTATGTTTCCTTATTAAGGCAGAGTATTTTACATCACGCTTTAAAGTCTAAGATTTTCAAGAGTTATAGGGGAATAAACCCATATTTTTATGACTAAATCTTCCTTGGAACTCAAATTTAAGTTTGCATTCTGGTCCTAAAACCAGTTAAAAACATACAGATAAGATATTTCCTGTTGACTCGTGGAAGAAAGTGATCCAGCTGTTCGGGTGTAGCTAGAAACATAACTAAGGCTTTTGCCAAATTCCTTTCAAGAAAAAGATATTTCCATTACGATATCAAACTAAAATTCCCAGTATGAAATGAGACTGTCTAAAACCTGATTTCAACAGAACCAAACAAGCTACATACAACTGAAGTATAGGTAAGGAGGAAAATAACCATTATTTGAAAACATCTTTGAAGGAGAGTCTCTATTACACAAAAAGCACGGATCTTAAGTGTTTTGGATTTCTTTGCATTCAGTCTTAAATGTAATCTGTTTATCCTCCATCTGCAGTTAAAATCCTTTGTCTGTGGTATCACAACTAGTTGTGGTGGAAATAATTTTGTTCTGGAAACAGAGGAATACACTCAACTTCAGGTAGAAAATAAGTATCAGGAGCAGAAGAATACCTGAGTAATGAAAAACCTTGCTTAGCTTAAGTATTTTCTTGATTAAAGCATCCTGGTTTTTTGCTTTCTATAGTACATAAAATATGGCAGCTCTTAAACACTAAACTTCGTAATTGTCTCATAGGAGACACTGGTGTTGCTTTGAATTTCCAACACATTTTTAACGTATTGACCACATTTATTTTTTTTAAAAACGGAATAAAGGACTGAAGCTCTTCACCGATTCCTCTACCTGCCTCCATAAAATCACAAATTCATAGAATGGCCTGGGCTGGAAGGGACCTTAGAGATGATTTAACCCAACCTCCCTGTCATGGGCAGGGACGCCTCTCAACTAGATCAGGCAACACATGGGGAAAAAACGGGGATCGAACCCTCGACCTTGGTGTTATTCCTAAACCTGCTGCAAATAAATCTGTCTAAAAGGCACCTGCAAAATTCAGTTTTACCTGTAATTACCTACATAGTCTTTCTCTTCCTACACACACCACTACTTTCAGTTGGGCAAAATAAAACTGACATTTATTCAGTAGTTATTTAAATCGTCTCTGTGGAATTCCTTGGCAAAACAGCATTAGTTAAGAGACCAAAACCTATCATCCTAATATAATAACACCAGATTTCTTTTATCTGAATATTCTTTCAACTATAAGCACAATCAACTGCTGTTGTCCCAAGGAAGCCTTCATAGCACAAAGGAAGGAGATAATACGCCACTATAAATCTTGACTACTGTCACTTCAGATTGCTACATTGTCTTTAAAATTCTCTATTTTAACTACCCTGCTGGCTCCAATATTATCCTAGGTGGAACTAAGCAACAAACATGCTACGTGAATGCAAGAGTATATGTGCTATTAATAAGACAATTTCTCATCGTACACTGACTACACTAATAATTTCTCAATAAGTGGAGCACATCCTACAAATGTAAAGTTTCAGAATACCAATATATGATGTAATATTAGAAATAAGAAAGTACTGTAAAGAACGGAAAACACATTTTTTGCTGAGAGAAATTGATTTTTGCATATGAGTCACTATAATCTGTAATGATATGACAGTTCAGTGCAGCTGTTTCTTTGGTAAAGATTCATTCAGTAGGTTATCTATTCTTCATGGACTTTTAAAGTGTTTTATATCAATATTAGGTTTTACATGTGCTTCTATCATGTAAAATTTATTGTTTTAGTGTCCAGTGCTTATGTTGTTGCAGCTTGAGATGCAAAAAGATAGATGTATTATATTTTGTTCTCATCACAAATCCTACCCACTGATACCAAAAAGCTACAATAAAACTTGTAATAGTACAGCAGTGTGGTACAGAGTCAAAATGCATCTTCATCTTTTCCAACACCCAGTGTTAAAGCAAAAGACTAGCTGTAATTTACAGAAAAACCTGATGAGGAAACTCATTAAAATTATAGTAATTTTTTTACCCATTGCACACACAAACATAAACAGCAAATAATATAATAACATATAGAGGCTGGTAGCGTGATTTTTATACTGCAGTGACAGGTTCTCACACCAAATTGGTGAGAATGCGAGTTTGTCTCCTAAGGGTGTAAAGTTATGACTGCAGATCTCGGATAACAAAAGTGAAGACTCAGAAATCTGCTTTAGAGGAATAGATTTTCTATTCTGTTATAGGAGGAAATATAAATACATCTAATGTATTGCATAAAGCAGGCAGGACATTACTGTTCTCATTCAGTCTATCTCCACGACCACTTTTTATTGTTAAATTCTGAAGCCTGTGTTAAGAAGGAGATATGATATAAAGGTCAATTTCTTACGAATATGGCTTTCTGCTTAGCAGCTGTCAAGTCCATATGGAGCCTTGCATTACATAAAAATCCCACTGAAACTGCCAAAGTCAGCAAAAGCTTCCTAATAATCACTTGGGGTCAAGAATTTTTATTTTTTTTTTAAAAATAGGGAATACAAAAGAACTACGTGACATAAAGGATATGTCATGTTGATGAGGTAAATCAATGTTCGTTAAGGCTTGGGGACTGCAAACTAATAATGATCAACGAGTGATTAAGAAAAATGTATTTTGAAGTGGAAATAAACTTTACTGAGAAGAAGACATAGCATTATCTATGCTAAAACTACAAAACCACTTTATCCAACAGAGGAATTTAATATTTCTTTAAATTCTGCAATAATATTTATCTTTAAGTCTTGGCCTTTATTCTCCCATGAAACCTGGTATTCAAGGTCCAGTTGTGAGAGAAGTAAAATGACAGAAGTCCCCACTGTTATCATGATCACCCTTGTAAAATCAGGGGTAGGAGAAGCCCTGAAGACTTACAAAAGCAGGAACTTCTACAATCAACTATACTAAAGATTAGAAAACACTACATGGCTGGAAGATGGTTTACACTGGAGAATACAATCATTTTGTAACATCATAACAGTTAAGGAGTTCTACTTTTTTCTTTTTTGCTCTCTATGTTGTTTTCTCTCTTTTTTTAAGACTATATAGTCAATACTATGCATATTGCTGCTTACTTCTGCAACACCTACTTTCCCAATTTGCTGCATTACCCTGTGCATGCCATTCATAACCAGAGTGATCAATGTGATGCACTTTGGACTTACTATTTCTTTAATAGCAATTTTAGATTTGTTCTCTATTATATTTAACACAACATAAAAGGAATATATTCTCAGAGAAGAAAAACAATACAATAATCCACCACAAAAAATCCCCCCCCCCCAAACATCAAAAAACCCACGCTGTTTGGGAAGCTTTGTACCAGATAAACAGAGACTAGTGACTTGAGCTTGGGATTATTTGAAGAAAGCAATCCTGACTTCTCCCATGATCCAAGCCTACAGAGATTTCATTTTCTATAATTCTATGATTCTCTAGGCGGGTGTGAGGAACTTAGGAGTTTTCATTAGAAAATGACATCAGAAAGTATAAATTGGCAGAGAAGATAGCACGTAGATGCGTGCCTTCTGTGAGAAAACTCTCTTTTGGAAGCAGTGAAGAGACAGGGAGGTTTTCATGTGTCTGAAGAGAGAGTAGGAGCAGGCAAGGAAGTGACACTCTTCCAAAAGCAGAAAAACAAACGTCTATGCAGTTTTCATCTGAAATTCTGATAAAATGGCAGTGTATGGAAGAGGAGCAAGGATGAAACAGGTGAAAAAGTAGCATATAATATGGAAAGATGTGTTTGAGCTGCGAGAAAAGTAATTCTCTTGAAGAAGCAACAAAAGTTGAGCCCGCTAAATATAATTAAAACATCCTTTAGAAGTGGAGCTAATCTACTGAAAGAAATTCTACAAAGTGGATGAAAATTCAGTGTTCATCAGGAAACTGTACACGCATATTTTATTTTATGGTATCATATGGCATGATCAGTCTATTATTCAAGAGTTTCACTCATGCAACGCAAGAAAGTCCATAAAAAGTATTATCAAATAATGGAACGTCAAGTAGGAAAGAGCATTTCCCCAAATGCAACTGAATCAGAGGATTTTACTGCTATCGCTAAAGGTCAAAGGGTTCCTGCTGCATGTTACATCTTTAACTCTTGAAGATGAAAAATACCTCTTTTTCCTTTTGTGTCACCAGTTCAAATGTAATCTGAAGTGATAATAACGAAACTGTTACCAACTGTACCCATGCCTTGCCTCAGAATTGGCTAGTTGCTTTTAAGGGATTTTAGTGAGGATTGCTGCTGAAAGAGAAGGTCCCAATCAATCCCTGACCAGAAATGTTCCCACCAGCTCCTTTGTGCTGGCACTAGAGCTCATGCCGCCATGTGGTGAGCTAGTTCAGGGGACTGATCCAACTGAAAACAGCAAAGAAAAATAAAACAATTAGTTTTCAACTGTCTCTGTTTCCTGAGATAATCCTTGAACAGCTGCACATGCGCTAGTGCCAGGATTGGCACAAGAGAGACAACAGGAATACACAGCCAAGAGAGGGAGATGACTTTCAGTGATGATCAAACTGCAGCCTTAGTCCACTGCCTAGTCTAGACCATAAAATCAAATAACAGTGCTTTTCACTAATTCTGTTTCAAAATGGATGTCTAGATGAAAATGAAGTGGTACTCTAAAGCTGGGATTTCGAAGATAAATGTTGAACATCCCTTGGGCAAAGCATTGTGAGCGTCAAGCTACGAAGTCTGATACTGACCTTCAATTGCCCACATTTTAATCTTGAATATCTGATCACTCTGCCTCAGACGGTCAGGTGGTATGTTTTGTAAAATAATATGAATGCTGGGCTGTTTACATAGACGGGTAAAAAGTTCCAGTTGAATGACTTAATGTATTTTTACAATGCTGCCTATAAGTGGTTAAAATTAAATTCTCAAGATTATTTTAATGATTTAAATAATAAAGCAAATATAAACCATTAAAATTTTTAATTCACATTACAGTACAAGAAGAACCACACCATATCCACAACTGGCTCGAGACATAGTAAAGGTGCATTGTTTATTTTTATGGAAGTTATACTACATTATATGACTTGCAAGGACATTTTTTACTTCATTAAATGGAATTTCCTACACAGATATTCCAAGGAATTTGCCCATAGTATACAACAGGAAATAATTATCAAATTTGTACCACGTGTTTGTTTTTTCATGGTGAACATTCTGTTAGGTAAGCTTCCCTGTCTGAATCTTTATATGCTACAATCTTTGCATTTAAGAACACAGGATCTACATGCAGAAATGTTAGAAGAATGCTCCCACATTTTTCTGACTGCAACAGTAAATAGTAACCCTGAGATGCTCTTCAAACAAATTTATTTCCATGAATTGTTGAGATTATAGTTTCCTTTTGACATCTAATGAGGTTATTACTTAGAGCAGTCTTAAAAGTCTTTCTGAACAGCATATTCAGTTAAATAATAAGCAATTGTAGATCTCTATCACAGTAGTTAGCATTATTTTTAAACATTTTCCACCAAGACTTTTAAAATACATTGGGCATTTAGAGGGTCTTTGTACAATGCGGTCACATGTTACTGTGGAACCAATATGTGAAAGTCTTCTTCAGTGTTTCTTATTGGACTGTCAGTGTTTGTATGAATCTTCAAATGCAGTGAAAGTGTGGTCCCCTCAAAAATGTGAGTAACATGGTTTTATTACTTCAACACACTAATAAATTCTCATGGAGTTTTAAGCAAGGACTATAATGAAAATACTGTTTCAGAGGTCCCTCTAATACGACTGCCTATAGCTTCTCTAAAGATGGTTCAGTGCATACTTTATCCACAGATTTTGGACATAGAGGAAACAGCTACAATTTACTGTATTTAATGGTTGGCTATCTAAGTTCCTTTAGCCACAAATTACTGATATGAGAGGCTGTTACTCTCCACAGTACAAACACCTGCTAGGGGGTTATACTCCACGGATTACTGACAAAATGGCTTGTAAATTATTACTCTCTTCTAGTTAAACTCTTATAGACCATCATTCACAGATTACCAATGTGGTATTATTGACAGGAGGAAAATTCAACATATTCAAATTTTCATGTTAGGAAAGACACCAAGAAATTGGAAATTGCTTTAATCCATGCAAAATTAACACAGTGGACTGTGACTTCTTTAGAGCTTATACTGTATGTGTCTTGTCAACTTTTCACAGGAGATTTTAAAAATAATCTAAGGATGTTTTAACTGCAGAGTAGATGGATGTTTCTGTATATTAAAAGAGAGCAAGTGATGTATCATTCACACACCACCACAGGTATCTGCCCATGAATCTGCCTGACATATATCCATATTAAAAGAGAATAAATTGTTACAAGTAAAGGGGCAACCATACCAGTAGTTATTTTACACTTAGAGTCGTTTTAATCATGGTTTTACTTTTTTACAGACTAGCACTATGAGGATGGGAACATACCAGAGAGAAGTCTAGCAAAACAGTAAGCATGACATTTTAAACAGCTTGAGTAACGAGAGACTGGAGAAAATTACCTCATACTCCTGTGAGAACTTCAAATTGTCATTTGCTTTCAATCTCTCAATATGATCTGCAAGTTCCAAGATAGGTATTGGGGGATGACTGGCCATACCTGTTGAACAAGAATGAAGAAGAGAAATTAAAGTAAACTCCAGTGATGTCATCAGTCTAAAACTTAGAAAATGCAGTAGTTAGAATGGCTAGAAATGTGTAAGTAGTAAAGATGTCGTGAGAGAAGCAGGCAAATAGTTTGGTTACTCAAAGCAGGACATGCTCTAGATAGATGAGTTCTGAAGCAAAATTAAAAGAAGTCACCAAGCATATTCCCAAAGCTAACATTCCTAGTGTAGAGGAAAGAGTTACTGTGGTATGAATCAATGAGGTTAGCTAGGCATGGAAAAATGAGACAGTTAGACCTGATGTTGACCTCTGCTTTGAGTAATGACTCTTAATGTCATTTCAACCTCCTTCTCCTGCACTGCATGGAATGGAAACTCCATTGAATTAGATGAGAAAAAGTGAACTGAGAAACAAACACTGAAAGAGCCCTAAAGGGGAAAGAATATAGTGTTTTGACAGAAAACAAGGTGATTTATGCATAATCAAGAAAAACGAACTTGAAGAATGAAGGTTACCGAGGTAACCGGCAACACCTGAACCTGCAAAGGAAATGGTAAAAACCAAAGAAATTTCAAACCAACATAAAAACTAAGATATAAAATAAATTATAAAAAATGAAATGGACTGCTGGAGGATTAATAATAATGCATCAAAGTCTAGAAGACTGACCACATATTCTGACTAAATTAGAAATACTTAAATATATTATGAAGTTTTGAGGTCACTGACATGCAACTATGAATGACTAGAATAACATGCACCATTGTTTTCAGACAACAGTCACTGAAGACAACATTGGACATCAGACAATTAGAACTTCAAAAATGTTTTCACTAGTAGCAGATTGTAGAGGCAGGGGTTGTACAGTTTGGCTGGACACACATGCTGACTGCACTAGTACCTTAAAATATGCTTAATCTGAAACCCCATTTATCAACCCCCAAAAGTACCTACAATCTACTTCAGGTGTAAACATCTTTGTCCACTGATGAAAATACTGAGTGGAAGGAGAAGAAGAAGGAGAAGGAGAAGGGGAAGGAAAAGGAGAAGGAGAAGGAGAAGGAGAAGGAGAAGGAGAAGGAGAAGGAGAAGGAGAAGGAGAAGGAGAAGGAGAAGGAGAAGGAGAAGGAGAAGGAGAAGGAGAAGGAGAAGGAGAAGGAGAAGGAGAAGGAGAAGGAGAAGGAGAAGGAGAAGGAGAAGGAGAAGGAGAAGGAGAAGGAGAAGGAGAAGGAGAAGGAGAAGGAGAAGGAGAAGGAGAAGGAGAAGGAGAAGGAGAAGGAGAAGGAGAAGGAGAAGGAGAAGGAGAAGGAGAAGGAGAAGGAGAAGGAGAAGGAGAAGGAGAAGGAGGAGGAGAAGGTGGAGGAGAAAACATCTTTGTAGGAGGAGGAGAAGGAGGAGGAGAAGGAGCAGGAGCAGGAGAAGGAGAAGGAGAAGGAGAAGGAGAAGGAGAAGGAGAAGGAGAAGGAGAAGGAGAAGGAGAAGGAGAAGATCTGGCAGTTAGAAATAGAGATGACTGTGGAAAGGAATGTAGGGACAGCAAGGCAAAACAAAGAAGAAAAGACGTGGGGTCAACTAGAACAATCTGCCAGCTGAAGATTTCTGAGGCAAAAAATTCGTAAACAAGTTCATTTCATGCTATTAGTCTTCACAGCCTTTCTCCATAATGCTTACATTCTTCTCTTCATACTTTATACTATCACACCTAAAATGAAAGTGAGTTTTTAATTGCTTGTGGGAAGAAATCAGAGCTGGCTAGAAAAATTAAGCTAGTGAACCCCAGGATCTCTTGAAATTACAGAGGGAAAATAGTGATGACTCAAGGGGGCTCAAGCTGGAAGCCATGTTGCACAATGCAGTTTGCTTTGTCACCGTGAATTTCAAGAGCATGCTTAAGACAGTTTACTTGCATTTCCTGTAAACGTAGCTCAAAATGACCATGTGGTCAAAACACAGTCACAGTGTAGAATATTTTTCTGTATGTTTTTAAAATTCTTGTTTTCTTTCTGATTCTTTGATGTTTCAGACATCATACTAGAGTCCAAAATGATGTCCAGCAGCACTAGCCCTAAATTTTCTGACCCTATACTTATATATTTATGTATTACCTTCATAGCACAACTGTGACAGTAAGACATTATTTAAAGCAGATATTAAGGAAAGTTGTCAGAAAAATAACAAAGCAGAATATTCAGATATAATGGGGAGATTTCTTATAAATTTCAATTAATAAATTAGTCCATAAGTACTAATTTATTTGAATCGGTTCTGGTTGTCTCCCATTTTCTCTAGAAATTTTACTTAACAGAACTTGGCTATTCTCAAAATGAGTGTGGGTGACAGTCATCTAATAATTACACTGATTGATCCAGATCAAGCACCCCTATGGAGAATATGTAAGTGAAAAGGCACAAGAGAACTCTAGATCGATCCAGAAATGGAGGTGGACTGATGTACATCTAAAACAGTGCTTGAACAGAGAAAATAATAGAGACAAAGATGTTTAGACCTTTTCGAGCGAATCGTGGGAGAGAGTTATTATCATATAAGGACTGAGTGGTAGTTTGGCTAGAGAGGGAGGACACAGAGCCAATCAGGGAGGCGTAGGGGACTGAATTACTGCTCAAAGCTGTAAAAAGTAAAAGCCAATCGGAAATGGGAAACAAATTAGTAACAGCAGCAGACCATCATAATCAATCAATCTTGTACATACAGGCACTTCAGACATGCACAAAACATCGTCTGGAAACTTAACTAAGAAGGTGTCTAAAGCTCCAGTTACCCTACTATAAACATGAAGGATATAAAACCAAAGAGAATGAGACTTGCTCTTTATGTGATGAACACAGTTCTCAAGAATCAGCTTACTGTGAATGATTTTTTTTTAAAGATGCTGAACATCCATTCTTTTTTAAACTATTTTTGTTTATTTGCTCCTCTATATGCCACTTGAAATTCCTAAGGGGCGATTTCATGTTAAACACTGTGTGCAGAATGAAACTTGACATAAAACTTTCTTTTCTAAGGAAAAAAAAAAGAACTATTACAATTTCAGAACTTGACAGATTTTTGGCTACAAAATACCCCTTTCTCCACAATTCATTTTAGGATCTTAAACTTATTAACTTTTTTCAAACAATATTTTGCAGTAAACTTATGGAGTAATCTTTGAAATACATAAAATGTGTTCTACTGAGATGACTGAAGTATTACTTTTTAAAAGAACTGCTGGAGGACTTTTGTTATGTATGTGTCTATGAATCATAACAAGAATATGCTCTGAATGAACATTTCAAGATTTCATCATATCTCATGCAAAAGCATGAGGCTCCTGCTGAGCTTAACATGAGTTGCATGTGTAGAACTTGACTCAAAAACTCCACCCCAAATGCAGCTAAACACACTTATTTTTGTGGCTACAAATAAGAAAACACACTTATTTGCTGACACAGCTCCACATCAATCAACATATGCTATGAAAACATAAAAAAAAAAAGACAAAATACAGCTAAATTACAACAGATCCTGTGACATGCTAGTAAGTCAAAAGAAACACCATGCTGAGAACATGCTTTCAAACTTTATCTAAAGTAAGAAAATAAAGAGATAAAACCACTTAAAAACAGGAAGAAAACCCACCAAAATACAAAAATCATTGCATGCAAACACAGCTGAAATTGTGCCCCTAAGATTACTTTATTTTCAGATTTGGTAGAAGATTGCCAAATGTCATTGATCTTATACAGCCTTGCAGGAACCCCTCCACATGTATTAAGTGAGAATGTATGGCTTAATTACAGTGTAGAATTATCTTCCGGCTAATCTGTGGTAAATACATAACTAAGGAACATGGAATATCATATGTGTCACAATTCCAAGGAAAAACTGAGAGAGCAAGGCCAGAATTCATCTGCCTATGAACAGACACTAAACCTGTTAAGCATAATCCTTTACCCCACTGTAACAAGTGAGTGTTTTGACCTTGTCATAAGTGCATTAAATTATGATTTTGTTGGTTGTCAAGGTATTATGAAAAGGGCTTTTAAAAACTTTTAAGAAACACAGATTATTTTTACATATTTGGACCTGTAGGTTCACACGTCCACAATAAACAACATGGAAGTTAGAAGTTAAACAAGCTGCATAGCTGTTATAGACTCTATCTAGATGAACCGAAAATGTGACACACTACTTTCACAGAAATGTCTTTATGAAATGAATTGTATTTCAAGTCTCCACTGAATTAACACTGTAAGTAAAGAAGAATATTTATTATATCCTAATTTTTATTTAATAACACAGAATACCTTTCTACACACCAATCTATATTGATTAAGACATTGTCCTTTTATAGAAAAAGGAAGGAATCAGTAACAGTGGATACTATTACTGATACTTACCCTTATCAAAAAAAGGAGAAAGAAATAAATATGTGCAATTTGGAAAAGGAAAATGGAAAAAATGAAAGATGACCCTGATGTAGGAGGAATTTGGCATCCATGAAAATTTAGCAAGGATATCTTTAGCATATTTGACAAAAAAATTACTTTTGCTTTGAAATTACTTTCACATACACTTCTCTGTGCCAGGGTGTGATCTTCCAGCTTGTGTACAAAACCAAATTTACACAATTTGCTCTAGAAAACTGTGTTAGCCTGCAATAGTGATTCTATAATATTAGTTACCCATGTGTATATAGTATTGCAAAACAAGGCCACTTTTATTCCAAAAGAATTTGTTACTCAAATCTAGACTAAATATTCTGGAATTAAAATAATTTTTGTTCTGTATCAAAGACTTAGCTCTACCAAGCAGCCCTGGGACTCTGCAGCCTCACAGTGTAAGCCCTAGCTCTGAGTGAGGTGTAAAAGCTGTCTCTGATCTAAAATTGTTCAATACAATAACAAAGAGGAAAACCATTGGCTAAAATACAGGGAAAAAAAAAAAACACAACAAACCTCTTGTGAGGAGCAGAGTTCTCAATCAGCTAAGCAGATTTTGATTGTCTCTAGGTTTGATTGTGACCAAGTGGGATAACAAAGAACTGCCATTTGCACTCTAAAGCCTATACCTCTTCTTGGTGCCTAAATCCTTCATGTGAGTCAAGATCTAGACGTAGTATCACATGAGAAAGCTCTTCCAGTTTTGCCATGGAGACAAAGCACAGCACTTCCTTCAGCATTGTTGTGACTTTCATAAACAGAAACTGTATGGATAAACTTAGGGAAGACATTTCCTGCTGTTTTGCAAAGGAGATGGAAAAATCAAGACATCATCTTTTGTTTTGTTTTGTTTTGTTTTGTTTTGTTTTCTTTTTATTTGCACCTTTTTCCTCTGGACCTGTTTTATCCTTTTTCTGCCTTATATTGGAACTAAGTTGGTGAAATATCCTTAGGAACTCAGGCAAAAAATGTTTTGTGAGCATTTACTTATCTAACAAAAAAGCAGAGTCTTTAATTCAGAGCCTTAATAATTCTATTTATTTTTCTTGTATTTCAAAGCATCTTATTTAGTTCATAAGAGATAATGAGATAATTGATTAACTGGCACCCAATTACACAAATTACTTTTAAGTGTGACACTTTTTATACTGAAATGAGAAGAAAACCCAGTCACTTTTAAGACATGACTCAATTTAGCTCTTTGGCTGATTGGCAGGTTGAAATCTTTGCCTGAGCCTTGGGTCTCTCATAACCCACTCAAACCACTTAATATCAGTTATTTTCCTCTATGCAAAACCGGGCTTCCTAATTTGATGAAATCTTTTGCAAGTGTTTAATTATTACCCCTGCCTTACCCTCACTCTCCCATGTGGCATAAAGACTTCTAAAATCTGTGCACAAGGTTAATAATTTTAATCCTGTATTTCACATGAAACTTGTGGAATGGGAAGACTGTGACTGACTCTTCCTCAGCTACTCCAGTTCCCTAAGAGTAAAAGACTTATAAATGAAATTGTATATGCTACTTAAAGACAGGTTATTTTCATGTTTACTCAAAGAAAACTTGGCACAGCTGTGACCCACTCACTGGCATATGGGCTTATGTAACAAATACACATTTCTGGATAACATATAGGGACATGGGATCTTGTTCTCAGACGTAAAACTGTGGGCTATTTCAAATGTCAAATTTATCTATGGAGTTATACCATCCAGTGAGGAAAGAAGCCAGAGATGAAACTGATCCTTCCTGGACAAAATAAGATAGGAGACTCTTTAGGTAAGTACTAGGCAGTGAAGAATGAAGTCTGGTATTGATGGGACAAGAAAAAAAGGAAACCAAGACATTTGCTGGTAGTTTAAACTGGGTTTTTAGGACATCATGCTGAATTGACAATTTTTTGACAAGCACAACATATCTGAGTCTAAATCATTGCCTAAATAACATCAAAGATAAAATATTGCTTCTCCATAATTACTTTTAAACAGTTATGTCTAACCACCTGTATTGAGAGTATTTTGTACTTGTAGTTAGAAATTCATATTTATCACAACAATGGTTCCACTTTCAAATTATTTTGACAGGTACATCTGATCAGAACTTTCCTTACACAAAATATATGATTGGTGGCAATTTTGGGAAGAGGCTGTTTATAATTCTTTTAAAGTATTTAAGTTTATGACAACACAGAGTCTTATACTAGTGTCTCATCCACCCCTCCCAGTGAAATTGTAAAGGTAATTTAAAATTTTCTCCTCTAACACTTCTTTACATTTTGGATTTATTACAAATTCTTTTCCCTCTTCCCACTGGAAGCAACTGGTGTGTCTGTAAAGTTCCATGCAAATTGTGGATGCTTCATAACCTAAATAAATAAATCATTATAATAACAATGATGTCAAATCATCGTGATGCAGTTGTACTGACTTGTCATACACTGATAATTAAAGTACATTCACCACTGTAATTTATTTTATCTGCAAGCAATCTTCATAAATTGTAACATCTTACAAAGCAGATAAGGCCATCGTAGGAGGGTGACTGCAGATGTCTAAGTAAAAACCCCGACACATAACCACATCAACCACAATCCATTTTTCTCAACTGTCTGCTTTGCCCCAGAAGTACCCTATGTCTGCTGTCTGGTGGAAAATATAGACATCACAAAGCTGAAGAACAAAACCATCAAAACTGGTATCCTGAATGTAGAGACTTTCTCTAGTTTCTCTACATTTGTCTTGAAAAGCCTTGCTATGCATGTTGTTTAATGGTTTGTTACTGTGTGAAGCTGGATAAACATTCCAGCAGGATCTAAATATCTAGAGTGAAATTCAGACCGATTTTAATGAAATGGTAGCCACAACTAAAGTTCATGTAATTTCTGTGAGGTTTTGGATTTTATAGCATAAGAACTGTACCTTGACTTCACTAGGGCTAAGATTACATATTAATAATGTACTAATTAGCAAGTGTTACACAGCAAGACAATCTCCTGGGGTAGGAACTTTCTCCTTGATATTCAGCTGCATGCTGAGTAACATAATGGCCTGACCTAGGGGTCTTAGTTGGCACAACAGTAGCAAAAAAGATTGTAATTTTACTTCTGTACTATATTTTTAATAATAACTTTAATCTCCTGCTTTGTGAAAAGGTTTACAGCAAAGACCTCATAGTAGAAATGGCTGCAGATGTTCTGCTTAACTAGCTTCGCAGAAAAATGTAAACTTCCCAGATAAACTACAGCACTACAAGGAAAGCTACACTTCCACTCCAATTCTTTTCAGATCAACGAGGTGGGATTATCATGTCTACAATAGCCATAAACTCTGACATTTCTTAAGAACTATACAAATGTAAATTTAGAATTAATTATAATAAATTAATTTAACATGTAAAGTTGTTAAATCTTGGCAACACTTTTTTTTTCTGTCCACGTTTTGTTTTAATTTATGATGAATACTAAATGGCTAGGTAATCCACATCTAAATACATGGACAGCAGAAAATTATGCTTATACACCTAGTTATTAAGCCATCCACTCTACTCAGGATAGATCTGTATACAGATAATGATTTTTTTTTACCATAAGCTAAACTGTAAGAACCGTGACTTTTTTTTCCCATGTTTGAAAGACTTGTATGTATACTTCTATCTCTGTAACAACCTTTAAACAACTTTCATATGAAAATGCTGGATAACATATGAAACCTTTGGTCAGTAGGGATGAGCCTACATTAATATTGTAGTCTCAGAAGCACAACTGTGAATCAAAACTTTTAGTAATTTCCATTTACTGCACTTACGTTCATATTTTACACAGGTCCAAGAGACATCAACAAAATTCCCACATTTAGATGAAACAAAACTAGAAGATGCACTTCTAAAACACACCTAATTTGTTCCAGCTGCTAAAGTGCATTCAGTATGCAGGAATAGACTAAAAAAAAGCAGGGCTCGGATAAAACTCAAGTCTCCAGACTCTCCTCTTTCTACCTCTGTCACATGCATGCAGAGTGGATGTTGAGTCTTCAGCCAAAAATTCATTGTTCTGCAGATCCACTTCTGCTGAGGCAACACTAGCTTAATATAGCAACTATTTGGAAGATCAGAAATGAGATTTGCAAATTCAGTAAACTCTTTTTATGTGTCACTTCTGCAGTTAATCTCTCAACAACTCAACTACTTAACTTCCTGCCTTTATGAGCATGAATTCACTATTTTTTGTACTTAATGTAAAAAAATTGACAAACATAAAGCTCAAGAAGATTCAGTAGTTATCTCCTGTTGTTTCTTGATGATCAAACCAAACATCTTTTAGAAAACAATGCTCACAAAATAACATAATTAAATAAAATACTTGGCAGTGTGTTGTTTCTACCTTCAGCACTTGTGGCATATTAATATCCTGACTGTAACGTAAGGCCTGATTTTAAAAGACAAGACTATTTCTCTGGTTAGTATTTCCTTTCTGTATTATACATTTGCAATACAGTAAAACTTCCAATGATATTACTGGTTTTCTGATAATGCAGTAGATAAGAGGGATGTTTATTTACAAAGAAGTAGCTGTAAGAATATTGTTAATAAATAGAGGGATGCACATTTCCCAAGGGTCTTTTCCAGCATGGTTAGGTTTAACTTTGAATTTTAGCACATAAAACACATCCATAAAATATGTGACTTTGGGGTCTGCTTTGCAGAACTTTAGTTTTGTTTTGTGCAGGATTTTTTTTAAAAAATAAAAATTTACATAACTATTTCCAAAGCTAACAAAAAATACATTGTGCAAAAAATCATAAGCAATCAAAATACATTTTTCTAAACAATCAATCTTTCTGTTCTTTAAAGGCACCACTAATCAGTTTGTGACCACAGAGATCTCAGTTAGTATTATTGTCTCTTACCTGGAGTTTGAAAATTAAGGCGTCGCAGCTCCACTGGGTCTGTGGGATGGTGAGAGGGGACCTCCTTGCTATTAGGTATGCTGCTCTTCCTAGAATCAGATTCAGCTCTCTTCCTTTATGGAGAAAGAGAATACACATAAACGTAAGAGATGTTAGCTTGACAAAGGTGTCTGTGTCTTTAATCATTATACTCTACAGGTGAGATGCTTACTTCTTTGCACTTACCAGTACTAACTTAAAATAATTATGCATACTGGATAGGGCAGCTACAATTTGCAGTGACAAAGTGAATTCAAATGTAGTAATGTCAGAGGGAAAATGGCTACGTTCTGCCCTATCCTGATCCTCTCGTTCATCATTCTGGGCACTAGGGTATAACATGAAACTTAGAAAAATTCACACTGTATTAAAGGTTAGCTAGTTGTATCTTTACTAAAAAGTAGCCAGCTCTTGAGGATGGAGTTAAAAATGAACACTCCAAGTTGCTACGAGTCAAATTTTAAATGCACAGCTCCGCATTGCTTAAAGGAATAACTTCCATTCTTTGGGTACTGTGACTATCACAGAGAACAGTATAGAAGACACCTATCCCAGAAGACACCTATTCCTTTCACTTCCTACAAATAAATAACCCCACTACTGCCTCTCATCTCTGTAAAACTTGCACTACACAATACTCATGGATCTACTTATTGAAGGCTCAGACTCTGAATGAATGTTTTTGGACAAATTGTGAAGGCAGGAAAGGCAGAAAAGGCAGGCACGATGCAGGCATGAAAGGCAGGAAGGAAAGAAGGGAAGGAGGGAGGGA
>NW_009714363.1:0-2667 GCF_000703405.1 Apaloderma vittatum
TTCAAGGAGCCTTTTCCCCCCTCGAGGAGCCGTGATGCCCACTGCCAGGAAGCTCAGGTACCTGCTGGAACGCTTGGTTGAGGTGTCCCTGCTGCAGCAGCTGAAGGATGTGAGTTTGCTGAGACTGGAAATCCAAGTGAGTGGAGGGGATCGGAGTCCCGGCCGCCGAGCGCATCGCCTGGACGATGCTGGACGTGACAGCCGCTTGCTGCTCCTTCATAGCCAGGCTCACTTCTCCTTTAATGATTCTCTGCACCTGAGTCAAAATAGACTCCTGCATGCTAGAAAAAAGGAAAAAGAAACAAAACCCAAAGGCATCTCTGAAAATGAAACAGAGGGACAACGCTGCACAGAGCTTGTAGCAGCAAGAGCACAGGCTTGCTCGCTTATTGTGGCGCGTGCTGGGACTGTTCGGGAAAGCAATGCTTCCGGGAACTCTTTCATTACTCAGCGTTTTAAATCTTTAATGTCTCCGGCTTACAAGCAAGGCTACGGGGTTCACCCCCGAACGGGCGACGCGCTCTACGTCAGATCTCTCAGCTGCAGTTTCCCAGCCTGCAGATGCCACCTTTAGAGCACATTTCCCCCGAGCCTTCTTCACAGAAGAGAGTTGACAAGGCAGGCTCTGCCGCTGCACGTTCCACCATTCCCCTCCCCAAGGGCTGGATTCTCCCCTCTCACAAAGCACCAAAGCGGCTCTACCGCAGGCAGAATAGCGAGGGCTTCCCTGGGAGCAAGCGCAGCGTGCGTAACATGACCGGGATTTAATCCAGCAGCCTCCCTGGCAAGTCTGGTTTGCAGCAAAGACCCCAATCGCACTCCCACACATGTTCGAGCGGCTTAAAATAGACAGGGGCTTTCTGCCTGAATACTTGACCACCGGCCAAGTCTGACCGCCTGGCACCCCGCCCCAGCAGCTTCACGGTGTGAAGGAGCCGCTGGGATCACCCCTTGAAATCAGGGTGGCCAAGCAGGAATCTCTGGGAGGACAAAGTAGCCCACAGAAACTGTCGGTGTGCCCAAAGCATCCAAAATCCTTCGAAGGACCAGAAAAACATTTCAGAGCAGGAAGGCTGGTCAGAATTGAGGAGACAAACAGCCCCACAGCGGCCAACGCCTCGTTCCACCACTAGTAGGGAGAAGTTTTTGTGATGCCTGTGCCTATCTCTCGCTGATACCTCCCTCCACAAGCCCAGCCGCCAACTTACTTGCCCACGATAATGTGCAGCTGATGCTGCACCTCCGCGTGGATGCTGGCTGTGACGGTGGAAGCCAGCTGCTCCGTGGTGCTCTGGAAGGTGCTGATGAGCTGCCGAAGCTGATTCAGCAGCGGGTCCCGGGCCTCCTGTTCTCGTACCTTCTTGTTCTTCAAGTGAGTCTCAAGCTGCTGGATATCTGCAACGAGCAGAGAGGAAGACGTTTGTGCCAGCGGCACCTGCAGAGGTGGTCAGGGCAGAAACCCAGTGGCCAGGCAGCAGAAACAAGTAGTGAGTCAGCGTACGAGCCCAGGAGGGAGGGAAGAAGGCACAGGTTTGTTTGGGGCCGTGTCACACTAACCCTGAAATCCTGCTTCCAGCCTCCTCATCACGCAGGATTATGCAACACAGCACCAAAGCCACGAATTCCCTCACAAGAGAGCTCTACAGGCACTGTTTGTTCATGGCAAGGCAAAGGTGGGAGCCAGGGTATTTTATTTCATAAGCGGCGTGTGCTGTGATCTGCGTTAGTGACGGAGTTCGACGCCAATGAAGAAAGAGGAGGAATGTTTCTGACTGAAAAAATCATCCTGTCTGCAGAGATCACAAAGCTGTACTTCAAAATATCTTATGGACCGGTCTGAGCAAAAGGGAGAAGAACACAAGCTCTATTCACTTGCAGGAGGCTTGTGAGAGAAAGGAAGGATGCAAACCAAAGAGCAGCTGGAGATGCCACAGGTCTATGGACAACACAAGTTGCTGTGCCGGCATCAGGCAACTTCAGCCTCCGTAAAAAAGGAGTTCTGCAGATGAATACCTGCCTGGCCTCCCAGAAGATCAAGGAACTGGACCCCAAGCCTGACAAAAAACCTTCTCCAGTGCAGCAGCATATAATTTTCCTCATTTAAGAGCACAGTTGGGTTTTGTTCCAGCCTGACTCTGGTCTATCTACAGTGGTCAGGCACTGTTTAACTCTGAATCATCCCTGTACCCTTCTCTAAACTTGCCCCACCTCCACTGCCCCTCTGCAGCGCTGCTACCTTCTCTGTATACCATCTTCCTGACGTCAGGACAGGGTAATCCTACAGCTGGGCTTTTCTACTCAACACGTGAAGCCACAGATTTGCGGGATGAGGCTAAGTGTTTCTCTGCACGGGCTACAAAGACCAGGTGAACCTCTGATCTTGTAGGAACCCCCCACAAAGAAGCCCCTTGCTTCTGCTTTGATTTCTCAAGCATGAAACGGAGCGTGTGGGTGGGCTACGAGGTTAAACAGTCACCAGTGAAACTCTGAGAGGCAAAGACCTAAGGAAAGGCCAAGGTGTTGGCAGTCACTAACGCAAACACGCTGTGCTGACAGAACTCTGTGGAGAAAGCTCACTCACATTCCTGCGTGCCCTGCTTGAAGGTGTCGTTGATCTGCTGGAACATGGACTGGCAGCTCTTCTCGAAGGCTGGCAAGACGACGCTC
>NW_009714363.1:2698-8750 GCF_000703405.1 Apaloderma vittatum
TGAGCTGACTGGATGGGTCCCTGCAGGGTATCGGCCGTTGCCCTCACGATGGTATCTGTAAGGTTCTTGGAAGCACACACAGAAGAGATTCCAGAAAATTAACGACAGCCTGTTGCAGACTCAAGATGTGAACAAACAATGAAGGTTCCTGCAACACATCCACACCAGAGGAGGACAGCCCAGGAATGAGCTTTGACCACCGGCAGCTAAACCAACCCCAGACCCACCAGGAGATCCAAGAGGTATGAGGAGTCCTTATGCAGGTGGGTGACAACTCAAAATCCCCAGGAAAAGCTACAGTCTGGTTCTCCTTACCTTTGATTTCACTAGCTTGGTGATACTCTCTTTCAGTGTCCCCTCAACCGCTGTGAGCTTGGCGGCAACAGTGTTACTCAGCTGGCCGGCGATAGGGTCCACGCTCTTGGAGATGCCTGGGGGCAACACAAACACCTCCAAGTTGCAGCTTTAAGCCCAGAGTCACGCTTCAAAATCCCCCAAAAAAGAAAACGAGAGTCAGAACTCTTCTCAAACTGATGCCACATGAGGCAACGCTCACAAGCTTGGGAAGCTACGGTTGGAGCAACTTTTTGCTAGGAAGGTAGTGCGGCTCTGGAAGTCACTGGAGAGGCTGTGGAATCTCCACCCTTGAAGGTTTTCAAAACTTTCCCCAAGGAAGTCATGGCTGACCTGACCTAGAACAGCGGGCAGCCCTGCTTCAAGAGGAGTGGTGGACACTACCGGCTACAGAAGGCTTTCCCACCAGCATTTCTTTCAAAGTTTCTTGACTTGGGTTGGTTCCAGCGAGTCAAGAAAGGGCAAAGACAAATTTAAGTCTGCTCCGGTCAAGTCTCCACATTTCCAAACTCGTCAGCCTCTTCTGCCTTCCTCCACCAAAGAGATTCCAGAAGTAAGGTAAGGTGTCCCCTCCAGAAACCTCATACTCCTTCCGAACCTCAACTCCTCAGATCATAGCGAGGCCCAAGATAATTCCAAGTGCCACAACCAGTCCTCACGTAACCTAACTCCTCCTTTCTATAGCACCAACGCTGTTACACAGGCTGAGGGAGCTGGGCTTGTTTAGTCTGGAGAAGAGGAGGCTGAGAGGAGACCTTATTGCTCTCTACAACTGCCTGAGAGTGTAGTGAGGTGGGGTCGGTCTCTTGTTCCAAGTAACAGCAATAGGACAAGAAGAAACGGCCTCAAGTTGCACCAGGGGAAGTTTAGATTGGACATTAGGAAAAATTTCTTTACTGAAAGAGAGGTGAGGCACTGGCACAGGCTGCCCAGGGCAGTGGTGGAGTCCTCATCCCTGGAAGTGTTAAAAAAATGAGTAGACGTGGCACTTGGGGACATGGTTTAGTGGCCATGGGGGTGTTCAGTTGACGGTTGGACTTGATGGTCTTGGACTGATGATTGATTGATGACTGACTTGATGATCTTAATGATTCTATGATCCCTACGGGGGCATAAGTGCAGGGATCCCCCTTCACAACCCGGGCAGCACCACTCACACTGGGGTAGGGTCTTCTTCATCTCCTCGCGAATGGTCCTCTCCAGGCGGTTACACACGGCGGCGGAAAGGGACTGAGTGAGCTGCTGAGACAGATGCTCCTGGAGCTGCCCGTTGCGCTGCTGTCCTTCCGTCAGCGCCCGGTCCAGCCTTCTCTCTAATGAGAACGAACGTTAAGGAGCACAAACAACAGATTTCCCCTCTGCCCTCAACGCTCCTGACCACAAAGAGGGACACTACCCTCAACTCCAGAGCTTCAGAGCAAGCAAATCTGCAGCTCTGAGGAACGAGGGGTCAAACAACGTTCCTGCGAACAACGGGGTGCTCTTAAATGATGGGGGTGAGAGAAGAGCTGTGGAAGGTGTGGGGCAGAAAAGCCAAACGGCTAAAAGAAGCTCAACACTAGCATTCCCTACGTATCGCGGGCTGACTTAGCTGTCCCGTGGACCACCCGGCATGGGATATCCCTTTGCTCTGTGTCCCCTCCCTGCTTCTTGCCCAGCCTCCTCGCCAGTGGAGCAGCATAAGAAACAGCATTAGCCTTGACAGGGTTTAGCTGTAGCAAAAACATCGTGTTATCGGAGTCAGTTTGGTCACAAAACCCAAACCACGCCACCAGACAAGCTGAAGGTTAACTCCATCCCAGCCAAAACAGAAACCAAGGAAGCCAACATCCATAAAAAGCAGGAAAAACATTCCTACGGGATGGAACTGGTGGAGATAAGTGACCCGGTGCACAGGAGCAAACCTCAGACTTGATAAAAGCTCGTCGTACCTCAGCAAGCAAGTGAGCTCTCTGAAGGATCCCTCACAAAAATATTGAGATGCATCTGCATCTTAAAAAAAACCCCAAAACCCAAAAATCAGACCAAACCAAACAAACCGAAGCCTCAACAAAATAAAACATGAAAAGACAATTCAGCTGCTGGCAAAAGACAGTGCAGATAGGGAAAAGATATTCTAGTATTATGATATAGCTCTGGACTCCAAAGTGCAGTAGAAAGCAACCCAAATTATGTAGGAAAACATCAGCCTGATGGTCAAAAGGGCAAAATCCAAGACTACTCAACAGAAAAGACAGAAATCATTGTTGTGTCGTACACGTTAAGAGTGGTTTCACACATAAACTGCCTAGAGCTGCTCGGTTTGGGGAACAGGACCGAGTTCAGCGCAGCAGAAGGTGCACAGGAACCGACTGCTCACAACACGACACAAATAATTGAAAACACCAAAAGAAAGTACTTTTCAGGTGACACATAAGGGACCTGTGGGCCACCAGACGTACACACGGGTACCGACAAGATCATTTCACATTCAGTTAAGCAGAGTAAGGCAGCCAAATGCTATTTCTGGTGCAAGCACTCCCTTGACTTCAGGAGGGAAGGATCATCCCCTAATTACTCTTGCACAACCAGCCACCGGCCGGTGTCGGGCACTAGGTGCACCTCTAGTCTGCTCCAGTGCTGCAGCACTTGCTCTCAGTGAGTAACTAGAAGCTGTAGTGGTGCTGCAGAAATATCAATTTTCCTCCGTTCCATTTCTGAGTTTCTTGCCCTTAGGAAAAGGACTGAGAGGAACTGAAACAGTTCTACTGCAGCCGGGCGATTTTACCGCACCTACAGCTCCTGAGATCCTCAAACCTTTCTCGGCCTTCCTCACGTCTGCCTCGCAGCCCTCCGCTCCTGACCCGCCCCGTTTGCCGAAAAGGATACGCTCCTGCTCCTGCTGGGAGTCAATCACTCTCTCCACGTGGCCCATGAGGGAGCTCTGAACGGCGTCAAGGTGATCCGTGAGTCTCTGCAGCAGCTCCATCTGGTTCTGACGCAGCTCGGAGAGCTCCCGCTGTTGGCTCCTCAGGATGCACATCAGCTCATCCTGGAACTCCAGCGTCACCTACGCACGTGGGAGAGGACAAGCGTTCGTTTCTAATGGGACCGGAGGTCAGTCAAGCTTTCTGCTGGGTATTAAGTCAAGCCCTGTGCCTAGGACTCAAGCGCAGACACATAAAGCAGAAAATGGGGCCACTTTAATGCCTATTTCTAACGCTTCTGTGGCAAGAAACACACTACTAAAGCAAGGTACACGGAATTCCTGCACGGAATTCATATATAGTTGCTTAGAATATCAACTGTTGAGATTCAAGACCACCTTCAAAGCTCTGGCATTTAAAAAAAATACCCACAAACCACAGATGAAAAAAATCCTGTTCACTTTTGGCTAGGTACTGAGAGAGCGCTTAGGGCTCTGAATGTAAGCAATTACCCCAAACACTTAGGAAAGAGCCGTGTAATCAGCAGAGGAAGAAGGAGAGTTCCACGAGCACTTTTTCAGCTCTTCCACTTCTTTATGAAAATATGAATTTATAGTTCATGGTCTCTTCACTTGCTCAAAACACCTAAAGGAGGCACACACTTCTCATCTGAGAGCATTTTCTGCCAGAATCTGAAGGCATAACCAGCTGAGACAAGAAATTCCAACAGGCCAGTCCCACCTTTACTTTGGCAGGGAATAGCTTAGGGTAGGGCTGAATTTTTTCTCGGGTTTTCCGTAAGACAGTAAAAAAAAAAAAAAAAAGAAAGCCGAAGCCTCCTGCCCTCGGGACAAACCGCGGAGCAGCTCTGACTCACCTGGTTGTTAGACGATCGCGGCGACTGGTTCACATCCCTGGAAATAAAAATTAAAAAAAATTTTAATAAAAGGAGTAATCCAATTATTTCAATTAACTGCTCTTACTATAAAAGTCTTCTGCCAAAACAGATCACACGTTTTACGGTTGTGTTAGATTTTATACTCTGGCTCCTACTTCTGTTTCGCGAGCGACATGAAGGTGATGAAATCCCAGCCCTCACAGCACCGTGACCCCATCGCTCACGTTATCCACAAGCCCCGAAGTTCCTTACAGACTGGTCCCTTCACAGGGAGAGGAGTTTGAGCCAAATCTTAATGAGGACTGTTACAAAGAACCGATTTTTCAGCTTTGTCCAAATTCAAAGCCAAAGGGAAGGCTTTGCCAAACAGCTTTTGAAGGTCTCCCAGTATCTTACAGAGAAAAAAAAACAAGTGCCTGTTTTGTTAAGTATAGAACTAATGAGCTTGAAATCATCTCGAATGATGTTGGCTCTCAGAGTGAAGAAACTAGTGATGCACTCCAGCAGAATAAAGAAAAACACTGAACTGAGCCACCAATATTGCATCAAAGTCGCAAACCTATGAATATTCAAGCACTACCAGAAGGAAAGTAAACATCTGTTGTTCCCAGACACCATCCATTCAGCAACTCTGAAAGGACTGGGGCAGGAAAAATGAAAGGCATTGCTGAGGCTCAGAGCTTCTGGGTGTCACAGTGCGAGACCGCAGCCAGAAACTTAACACCACAGCCCATCTTTGCTGTAATCTGCACAGGCAGAGATCCAAACCGCGGAGCGACGGGAACACAAGAGGAGAGAGCCGTGCGCGGAAGCTGCGCCGCTCTCCTCCGCCTTAACGTGGTCAGCTTCGTCTGATTTGCCACGGGTTGACTTTTCCAGTCATCTATTTTTCCTCAGGAGGTGTTCACGTAGGCACGTTTAGAAATGCACGAAGGCAGCGAGTGACAAACGACAGAGATCGTCGAACAAGGGCACCGCGCCAGCGCTTCGAAGGCAACCGGAGCGGAAGGTCACCTCACGTGTCACAGCCCTCACTGAAACCAGCAAACGGATCCAGCGTCCCCCCGCAACATTTTGTGCAATTTACCTCCCCCGTGAAGGGCTACACCACGTTGTGGCCCCGTGACCCATTTTCTGGCAAGCCCAGCGTACCCGTCATCTTTCTTGCCCTTGCGCTTTAGCTTAGGGGAGGCCCGAGGCGACGCCTTGGCTTTCCAATCCTTCACGGGCAGCCTCTGCGTAGATGCTTTGGCACCAAATCCACCAGACGTAGAAGCCAAGCTCGCGACTTCGTCATCATGGTCACTACGAAGGGAGAGGAAGGGGAGAGGATGTCACTGGTGGTACAGGAGAGCGTTGGGCTTCGCTAGCGTGGTCTGTGAATGAACCCAGAGTTGAGCTCGCCGGGCACACAGAATGTGCCCACGGAGCTTGAGGGTGGCTCAAGGGGGAGCAAGGCATCAAAAGCAAGAAACTAACTCCTGAGATACCCCTGCCAAGGCATGGAAACTGATAGAATCCTAGAATGTGTTGGGTTAGAAGGGACATCTAAAGCTCGTGTAGTCCTGCAGGGAGCAGGGACATCTTCAACTGAGCAGCCTGACCTAGTGGGGGATGTCCCTGCCCATGGTGGGGGGGCTGGAACGAGATGATCTTTAAGGTCCCTTCCAACCCTGACAATTCTGTGATTCTCTGAACCGGATCAGGTTGCTCAGAGCCCCATCAAGGCTGACCTTGAACGTCTCCAGGGATGGAGCCTCCACAACCTTTGTCAGGGTTTCACCACCCTCAGAGCAAAGAAATTCTTCCCAATGTCTAACCTAAATCTCCCCTGCTCCAGTCTAAAACCATTGCTCCTCGTCTTGTCGCTACATGCCCTTGTGAGCAGCCCCTC
>NW_009714363.1:8834-12514 GCF_000703405.1 Apaloderma vittatum
CCCAACTCTCTAAGTCTGTCCCTGATCCCTTAATAGGTTTTCAATGGTAATTAAATCAAGCTGCTCCATGCTCTTAGGAGCGGCACAGTCCAATCTTTCCCCAAAGACAAGGCCAATCTCATGACGAGCTGAAGTCATCAAAACATCACGGAAGCTGGACTGTGCACAGGCATTAAGTCAGGAGACAAAGCAAAGACATTTATCACCCCACGTGGGAAGGCTTGCTGGGGGCAGAAGCACAAACGCAGCCTGAACCGAGTCGGCGCGAGGCGAAGGAAGGGGCCAGGCACTCTGGTACCTTTGTTCTGCGCTCGCGTCCTGGCTGTCGTGCTGCAGGAGGTGGTAGCTGTGTCGGTGATAGGAAGAGCTCTTGTGTTTTTCTTCAACCTCGTCCCTTGGGCTACAAGGGGGAAAAACGAAAATAGCATCATGAAAGTCTGTTCCAGCTCGGCTATGTGCTCACTCCACTTCTCAGGCGGGATCCTGATAGAAGGTCTAAACCAAGTTAAAACCCCCACATCTATCCGCGCAGATCCAGAAAGCTGCAGGTGCTGTTCAGAGGCACTAAACTGCATTTTCTGGGAGCCCTATGAAGGGAGAAGCAGCTCAGTTCTGCTTCAGGCACTAACCAACAACAATCTCCCCACAAATATTGACGCAAGACAGGCAAGGCACTACTCAAAAAGGGCAGGACAGCACACTTCACTGAAAAGCATCAGCTCGGGCTTGGCTTTCCTCCAGTAATACCAATCTTGCTGGGGCAAAAAATCACCAGCCCTTCTCAGTTCTCTCGAGTGTCGGTGGAAGCGCACGAATTTCATGGGTTAAGATCTACCAGACAGAACAGAACTGTGACAGGGAATCCAGGCCAACTTTCGTAAAGATTCTGAAAGCAAGCTGCACGCGCTGCTAAGCTGTAAACTATGTGGATTCAGCTTGCAGGAAGATCTGTCGCCAGACGTGAGCGTTTGTTACTTGCACACAGGCTGATGGCTTGAGTGAGCTGGAAGGTAAAAAAATAAGCAAACGAACAAATATCTCTCAGATCCAGAGATATCCGATATTCTCCTGGAGAATTCAAAGACAAAGGGGGACTGAGGGGAGCGGTGAACTCTTCTAGAAGTATTTTCTCCACTTCAAAGGATGAGCAAAAGCAAAACTGAGACTGTTTCCTGGAGCAGCGTCTTCTGGTGGGGAAGCACAAGGTGAGGAGGCCCTTTCTCATGGGAGGGAACAGCCCTGGACAGTCTGAGGCCAGCTCTGACACCCTCAGCCTGCCTGTTGTGTTGGAAGGGAAGGTGTTTGCAGCCCTGGAGGTGCCAGACGCATTTCCTTGCTTCAGTCCCATGACACGAGAGGGACACAGGTCACGGTTTGTTCCTGGCAAGCAGGCATTACAAGATACTGCCCCATTCTGCAGCCCCCTCCACTGCCATTCTGACTTTTAAAGTATTCACTTATAATTCTAGAGGCATGGGTGGCCAATCCTAGAAGGGAGGTACGCAATCAACCTATAATCAAACCTGTCAGTTATGTGCTAATTGGTTCCTTTCAATCGTGCACACAGGAATGCATCGCCTGGGGCAGGATTTAACTTGTACTGCTTTTATTTCCAGAGTAGAAAAAAGAAAAAAAGAATATCCTATCTCCATTCCCAGCAATAAAGTAGACTTTTCACCTTCTGAAGAGAGGTCCTTTATGCTGCAACAGGTATTGGACAGTACAAGTTGCTAGAGCTCACTTAGGAAGTTCAGGATACAGAGACCAAGCACACAGGAAGGCCAAATCATCAGATCCTTTAAGGAAAGGAGGGATGGAGAACCACCAAGCACGACATCCGAACTTTTCACCAAGCGAGCAATTTGGCAAGCACCAAGAACTCGCCCTGAGCGAGGCCAACCCAAGGAATTACCTGTCTGCCATGCTGTTCCTGGTTTCTCTGGTGATATCGGGAGCTGCCGGCCATGGCTGACTCACAACACTGTCAGAAGACGCGTTTTCCTGAGTTAAAGCAGTCTCCAGTAACGACGGAGCGTTCAGTCTGTCCACCTCCACTGGAGGCATGTCCAAAGAGTGGTGGCTGTGCTCTGAATTGTGCCGGTTCCTCGGAGACAGCAAATGCAAGGCCGAGGCGGCGGATGCCATACTGTCTGCGTGATGCCCGGGCTCCAGCACCTCGGCGGGGAGCCCCGACGGAGCTGCCGCAAAGCTGCGTTGCAAGGTCTCGGAAGCAATCTCCGGGATGTCTTGGGACATGGCCGTGGAAGCAGATGAAATGACGTCCGGCGAGCGCTCGCGGGTGGGAGAAGCCTGGGGAACCACCAAAGGCTCCACCTCCTGCAGTTCCAGGGCTAGGGAGGCATTTCCCGGCGGGACCTGAATTAAAAAAACAGCAGAATAAAAATAATCAAACGAAAGCTGTCAGGGTAGGGTGGAGGCACCCCAAGAACTTCCGATACCTTACACCAACTACCCCTGGAAACAGTCAGCTGGATCCTTTCCTCATGTGATTCTCCTGCTCTCAGCAGATGGAGAGGAGCCCCCAGGCTTGGAACAGGCTCTCAGCTGAGCTAACAACACTTAAGGCAATGCTAGTTTGAACACACTTTCAAAAGAAAAACCTAACACCAGTTCTACCTCCTTGCTTCTGCTCCAGGATCCCTTCTCCTTGAGGCAAAAAGTTAAGTTTTCAAACTGAGCATCTCCCGAACTGAAACCTTATTTCAATTTCAAGCTTTGTTCATCACTCCTGGAAAGAAAAACTTAGCAATAGGTGTCCTGTTTCGAGCCAAACCAGAACCAATTCTGTTCAGTGTTTTCACTTTTCAGCTCAGTCTCTTCTAAGAGGCCACACTTTCCGAAGATGACAACGTGTTTTTGCAGACAGTGCCCCTGTTGCTAGAAGTGATAACACCTGGTGTTTGTAGTTACTACCAGGGATGGGGATGCAGAAAGGCTCTGGCTGATACTTGCTTCTATAGTAAGCAAGGTCACTGTGAAATCTTATGGGTTATGTTGGGGTGCCAGGAAGTAAAAGAGGTCACAAGGAAGTAAAAAGCTCACACATCTGGGGAGGAATAGACAGGACAGGTAACCCAAACCCATTCCATAAACGTCACAGTATAAAGCTGAGGAATCATGGCGGTTGAACCCTCTTCTCCAATGGCTGGCGTCCAAGGAGGACTCTCTCTGTTCTTCTGCTCTTGATCTCAATCCCAAATTCCCAAGCCCAGCTGCTGTACGAGCCAGCAGTGTGACCAGGGGCACATGGCAGCCAACAGCACCCTGGCCTGGATCAGCAGGAGCGTGGCCAGCAGGAGCAGGGCAGGGATTGTCCCCCTGTCCTCATCACTGGTGAGGCTGCACCTCGAATCCTGTGCTCAGTTCTGGGCTGCTCAGCTGGAGAAGAGGAGGCTGAGGGGAGACCTCATCGCTCTGTGCAACTCCGTGGCAGGAGGTTGCAGTGAGGTGGGGTCAGTCTCTTCTCCAGAGTAACAGCAACGGGACAGAGAAAACAGCCTCAAATTGCACCAGGGGAGGATTAGATTGGATATTAGGAAAAATTCCTTCCCCAAAAGGATTGTCGAGCCCTGGCACAGGCTGCCCAGGGCAGAGGGGGAGTCCCCATCCCTGGAAGGATTTCAAAGATGTGGTGCTCAGGGACAGGGGCAGGGGCTGGG
>NW_009714363.1:12545-18227 GCF_000703405.1 Apaloderma vittatum
TGCCGAGTTCATGGCTGGACTTGACCTTCCAACCTAAACGATTGCACGATTCTATCTGGTTCCCGTCTGCCGCTGAGCCTGGGAATTCCCTGGTGCCTGCCTGTTCCACAGCATCAGTGGGGATTGCTGGGGGTGGAGGAGCTGAGTTCAATATTGGGTTTGTATGTATTTCATTATTTTAACTATTCCCTTATTAGTACTGTTACTGTTTCACTAAAACTGTTTTAGCTTTCTTTTCAAATCTGTGAGTGCCTCTGCCTTATTCCCTTTGGGGAAGGAGAGGGGTTATTAGAGAGCACCTGTCAGGTGCTTCGTGGTCGGCCCAGCCCCAACCCTTAGCAATGGAAAATTATTTGTTTCAGACCCATGAGACCAACAAAAAAAACCGAAACCTTTCCAGGTAGCACCATCTCCTGACACAACAGCTGATTGTGTCCAACCACTGGGACAGTGAAAGCACAAGTTAGAGCTGGTTTTCAGAGATGTGCTGTTTTAGACGAGGTCAAGTTCCACTAACACAAGTAAACCTGTTAACAGCCAAATAAATCTAATTTCAACTTGTACAGGCCCACAGAGAGAGGCCCCTCGGTCCACAAGGAGGAGGAAGAGGGCAGCATTTGGAGCCTTACTGGAACAGGTGCCTTTGGCGTTAGCTTGTCTGGGAGGCCTGGGATAAGAACGGAATGGCTCCTGGGACTAGTCTGGAGGCTGCTGCTACTGCTGCTCAGCGTGAGGCTGGTGTCCAGCTGCATCTTGGGGCTCACAGTCAGGTCTTCTGATGGCCTGCAGGAAGAGAGAGACACAAACAAATCAAGCAGGCCAACCTAATGACATAGATCTGCACTGAACGCTCGAGGCGAGGAGACAGGATCCACGAGTCAACGGAGGAGCCCAACCCAAACTTCACTTGTGTTCTCCAAGCCCTTGCTCCTTCCACCATGGTCAGCCACTCTCCGTCAACTAGCGTCCCCTCCTCCTAGTCCCCACACAGCCCCCACCCCCCCAAAAAAAGTGGAAACCAGAGGGAGATCACGATCTCTTAGAATATGAGGTTTCGATGAGAGAAAGGTCCCGTTATAGCTTCAGTTCATGATGTACAGACATTAGGGAGAGACAGGACACTACAGCACAGGTTGTTGGCCTTTTCCCAGCCCACAAAAATGAAGTTTTCACTCGTTATACAGCCCAACCCACTGCGACGCTAGTGAGGTTTTCTTAACAGTCCCAGTTATCTCCCTGTCCTTGGTGGCTGCAGCGTTCTCTTACCTGTAAACAACGACAGCCCTTTGGGAGAAGCAGGTAAAGCGGCAAAACTGAGATGCAAGAAGAGAACCCCTAAGAGGCACACGTGAAACACCGTTGTCGGCCCCTTGGATGACAACAGGCGTGCTCCAGGCTGCAGCAGAGATGCAAACAGTTGCCCATATAGGGACGCTGGGACTCAGGCCAGTTTCCAACTCCAGGTACAACCTCCTCTCCTACAGCTCTAGCCACCCCGAAGGAGCGTATCGGTTCAGTTGCAGATCTATTAGTCAACACACGTGCTTTACCTGGGCATGGAGGCATCGGTGACAGAAGTGCTGCTCATAGCTGTGACTGCGGTCAGGGAACTGACGCTGCTGCCTGGAGAGACGGCGATCTGTAAGAAAACACACAGCGGTCAGGATGTGACAGAAGAGTCCAAAAGCAGAGCTCGATCCAAGAACGCTGGCTCTAGAACTTCTAGACTCTCCAGCAAAGAGGGAATAGGAAAAAAAAAATAAAAATATATATATAGCAGTAAAACATCCTCACCACATGAACCACGAGTGCTTTTTCGAAAAACAGAAACAAAAACAAAGTGGCACACTGCAGAGCTCTACACCAGATCTCCGTTTTGTTCTTTGCTCTCGTCGAGGTTGGTCACCAACAGCAAGGCCAGAGTCCGTACGGAGTTTAGGTCCTGCATTGCTGATCCTTGCAAGCAGAAAGCTCCAACGCACAAGAAGAGGCACTGCTCAGAGCAGCTCTGCTACGAGGACAGGCTGAGGGAGCTGGGATTGTTCAGCCTGGAGAAGACTCCAGGGGAGACCTTACAACTGCCTTTCAATGCCTGAAGGGAACCTACAGGGAGGCTGGGGAGGGACTTCTGACAAGAGCGTCCAGCGACAGAACAAGGGGAAATGGATTTAAATTGAAGGAGAATGGGTTTACGTCGGATCTTAGGAAGAAATTCTTCAGTCTGAGGGTTGTGAGACCCTTGAATAGACCATCCAGAGAGGCTGTGGCGGCTCCCTCCCTTGAGGTGTTCAAGGCCAGGCTTGAGGTGTTCAAGGCCAAGTTGGAGGAGGCCGTGAGCAACCTGGGCTGGGTAAGGGGGTTGGGTTAGATGATCTCTACGGTCTTTGCCAACCTGGGCCATTCTAGGATTCAGCTAGCCGGCTAGCAGTGAAGAGCACAGCGGGATAAGGGGCTCCTGGCTGCCAAGAAACACCAAGATAAGCACACAAGTCGTCAGCTGGGAAAGCTCACGTAGCCAAGCTTCTTAGGCTTGACAGAGAGCACAGACTGAGCTAAACTCAAGGCTCGGTCCACCCTGCAGGGCTCCTGGGGGCTGGTGTCAGGAGGAAAAAGCCAGCTACGAAATACGCAGCAGTGAAAAGCCAGTTTTAAACTGAACAGCTACATTGTTAAAGCTGAAAAGTGAGCTGCAACCCTCGCCCGGACAACAACTTCTCTCTGCTCCGTCGGGACATCCTTGCATCAGGAAGGCTGCCCACCCTTAGGCACCACACCAACTCCTCGCCTCAGCAACATCAAAACCAGCGGGAGGAGTTGAATTTAATTCTCTGCTCCCCGAGCTGTTACCAGCGGGGCTCTCTCTCATCAGCCAACTCAACACGAACTCGATTTCTGCACGTGCTGTCTGTCCTCACTCAGGCTCCTCCAGCGCTCTTCGAGCTGCGGTGACGGCCACACGATCCTGGTGACAGCCACGGAGGGGGAAGCCCTGCCCTACGCCGTGTGGGTGGAACGCTGCTCACAAGCACTCTCCTTCTCGCCTGTCAGAGCAGCATCAGCGTGGCAAACAACTGCTGACAGCTCATTTCTCACAGGAAGGCAGAGAAAACATCAACAGCTTCTCACCAGGGGAATCCACGTCTCGTAATTAAGCACAAGACCACTCTTCTTAAAGGACACACTTGGAAAAAAAAAAAAAGGCTTTTTAATTTAGGCCTACTCCCAAAAGCACACAGAGAAAACTACAGGGTCCCAAACTCAGCACAAGAGATTCAGCACAAATTCAGTACAGAGGCACAGAAGCAGGCTAGAAAGCAAGAATACCTGAGTGGGTTTAAGACAAACTAAGAAGACACTTGGATGCAGAGTGGCTAAGAAATAACGAGCTCCTGCACCAAATCTTGTTGGCATAACCAAGAAGAAACCCGCACGGAGTTAGGCAGGTGCCCGCTGTCGGTGCCTGAAGGTCTCTAGAGAAGCCCAGCGGGATGCATCGGTGCGTGAGGCTGCACCGCACGCGTGTGACGGAGCATTCAGAGGGATTCTGAGTTTTCTGCCTGCTCCCCCAGAGCTCTGACGAGGAGGAAACGCTTGCTTATGGCCCTTCATCACGACATGTTGCTGCCCCTTTGCGGAGATCACCAAAAGGAAGGTTTCACGCGCTTCCTGACACCAAAAAGACTTGCCTTCTGCACAAAGTTAAAGCCTGCTGCCTTACATTTAAAAAACAACCCAACCCGGAGCTGGATCCACAGTTTGCAGATCTCATGCAGAAGGTGCCACAGCCCCACGTACCTACCTGATCATTTCACAGACGCGTTCGCACAGGACCCCATCGAACAGGATGCGCGGCGACGGCTGCGTATTTTCTTCCATTATAGTTACGTCACAACCCCAAACAACACGCGTAAACCTGTCGGAGCGGGTCTCCCAGCTTAGATATGGTTACTTAGCAAACCCGTACTTCTCCACAACGCAGCTCCGTCAGCAGTTTCGCAGCTGAATGCAGCAGTCGCAACCTCAGCTGAGGTCAGCTTTGCATTTCAGATGTGCCAACACGTCTTGAAGCGGTTTCGTTACGTGCACAGAGCTTCCTCCGCGCTCTGATTTAGCTAGCGTAGCCTATCAGCGGCGTTACGGCCTAGAAAAAGTTCCCTAAAGTATCAAAAGCCAACGCCCCCTCGCCTTGTACCACTAATAACATCGGCGCTCTGTGGTTACCTGTTGAAGAGATGTACTTGGTGTCATGAACGCGTCTGGAGTCATCAGCTTGGGTTTGGCGTCATTCGAGAGAGACAGAAAGTCGACCGGTACAGGCAGGTCGGCGATGCGCCGCAGGTCTGGTTGGGAGCCGTGCACCGATCCTTTTTCAGATGCCAGCCCTTCCGCGCTCAGATCGGCCATGTGGTCAGGAAAGGCTTCCGAGGGGGAAATACAAATGGATTTACAGGAACTGCCCCCCTCCAAAATTAAAGTTTTAATTCCACAAAGCATGAACTTAGGCCACGGCCAGCTGAACTGGATTCCGCAAAGAACAAGCAAAAGCCCTGCAACACCCTGGGCAAAGCAAACCCTGCGTTAAGCTTACTCTTTATTTGCTAAAGAGTAGATTTTATCAGGCTTTGATAATAAGAGATCCAAGCTTGCTTCCTTGGGGAATGAACTGAAAGAGCTCGAACACAGAGCCCAGTCCCCAGCGCTCTCAACGCTCTGGTGTCACTGCAATCTCTTCCACCCAACGAGAGACAAATGTCAAGTTTCTCGCACAAGTGCCAGATCACCTAAGAAAGAGGAACTCGAGCGTGCGCAAAGCTCTAACGCGTCCCCACGCTCCACACTCGCTCTGGGCTCTAACCGAGCGCCCTGCTTCACAACCAGCCCATACTCGGAACCTTTTATGCAATGACATTGCTCCATTACGAAGAGGCACCCAACACCACCAAAGACAGGTTTTAACACGCTCACCAAATTCTTCGTGAGAGCCATGAGAAGGCATGGACGCGCTCACGTCGGGGCTATGAAGAGGCTGGAATCTAATCTGCACATCCTGTAGGGCCCTGCATGAAAAAAACCCAAAAGCCAGGCATCACTGATGAGTTCACGAATCACCAAGGGGAGTCTAAGGCTTGGAAGATCACAGAACTGACCCCCTTGGAATCTGCTTTTGGCATTTTCTGCCTGTGGGAGAAGCAGCAGAAGCTGATCCTCACTCAGCTGTGTCACCCAGGGCATCCGAGAGACTCTTCCCAACGCTTACACGCTAGCACAACTCTTAAGTCACCGTGTACTCGCGGTGACATAAATCCCAGCTTGCTACAGCACCGTGCAGGGCCGCTTCCTGGCAAGGCCCCACTGAATACACCACAGCCAGGAGCTTCTTAGTTTTTGTTATGAGCAAAAAGTTAAATTTCTACAGGGCAGTGCGTGATTAGGACAACCGCAGGCAGCTGCCCGTGGTAGCTGCTCCGCATACTCACTTGGTGTGCACGCAGAAGAGTTTTATCAGCACGCCTGCTGCCGATTCAACAGCCCCGGCTCCCTGAGCACCTTCTGGAAGGGAGACAAAAGTAAAATGTGAGGTTAGATGGAAACTGCAAACAAAATATGAGGAAAAAACATCGGAGCAGATGAACCAGTATGACACAGCTTCATTGCTTCTCCACTTTCAAGGTGGTTTCACCC
>NW_009714364.1:0-36053 GCF_000703405.1 Apaloderma vittatum
TGAGCGGCCTTTCCTGGTAACATCGCCTGCCTGGGAGTCTTGACTGTGAGGAAGCACCTAGCTCCTGCTTCCCGTGATACCATGGCTCAGTTCCCTCCAAAAGTTGGGAGCCTAAACAGCGTGTGGTGGCTGATGAAAGCCAGATCTGTCAGGTTTCAGGTTAGTACCCTTCCTAATGAACCCGTTCTTTACTGCTTTCGTCAGCGCAGCGGTTCAAGGAGAAGCTGTCATGTCGCAGGAGTGCAGCGATGAGTGGGAGCTGAGCAAAGAGAACGTGCAGCCCCTCCGGCAGGGCCGCATCATGGCCACCTTGCAAGAGGCGCTGGCGCAGCAGGAGACTTCCACCCACACGGCCCTTCAGCTCAAAAAACAGTGAGCCATGCTTTGACACCTCCTTTCCCCTTACCTTCCTGCCTTCTCATCGACTTTTCTACGTCTTGTTTAACTGTACGAATCTCGTAGGTGTGAAGAAGCACATAACCTAAGTTCAGTAACTGGTGTGTATGCTACTCACACTCCAGGTATTTCAGACAACTTACTGTGGGTGCTGTAGAGTATGGACTACTGTTAGGTTTGCAGTGGAGTGTTTAAACAAACACTAGAGAGATTCAGTTGTGCTTTTAAATGTACTCATTAAGAAAAATGCGTTAAGGTTACAAGGAGGAGAGCTTTTTTTCTTATCTTTTCTACAATAGTCTGTTGAAGCAGGGTATTTCTTAGGAGACGGATACTTTCTGCTATTGTAGTGTAGGCTCAGCATGGGTATCTCTGGATGTCTTTGGATTGCAAAGTCAGCTTGAGTTTGGTCTGTCTTGCGCGCAGTGAGCTGCAGAGATGACTGTACAACAAGGGGCGCCTTGTGTCCCAGATCTATTCAGTTATATTTCTGTTTCCTGACCCTCAAATCTGCATGCCCTGTGAAGGTTGGGTTGACTTTGTGAAGAGTCTGCATGCTGTGCCTATAGTGTGCTTGTCTGTTGAATCAGGGTATTTCTTAGGAGATGGATACTTTCTGCTGTTGTGTGCTGCAGAGATGACTGTACAACAAGGGGCACCTTGTGTCCCAGATCTATTCAGTTATATTTCTGTTTCCTGACCCTCAAATCTGCATGCCCTGTGAAGGTTGGGTTGACTTTGTGAAGAGTCTGCATGCTGTGCCTATAGTGTGCTTGTCGTGGTGGGCGATCTTGGGTGAAGTCACCAGGAACTGCAAACACCTGCCCAGAACTTACTGAACCAGTGCTCATTAGCTGCATCTGGATTTTTTTTCATGGAAAGCCACAGAATTGTTATTGCTCTGGGCTCTGCGAGAGGGCTTTTCCAACTTGACTCACTGTGTTTCTGAGGCGTTTTGGCTGAGCAGAACCTTCCAAAAGCCTGGGGAGCTCTACAGGATCACGTTAGAGCCACTGCTAAAGACAAGCTAATGTTCTTGTCTAACTCAAGCTGCAACTTTTACATTTTTTTTAACAGATCTACCTAATGGTGTGAGTGAGAGTGAAGGTCTTGGTTTGCAGTTTAAAATATGTGTTTGCAGTTATACACGTGTATTTATTGGATGCACCTTTTTTATTATTTTTTTTTAGAGAGTTTGAATCAGAAATACGATTTTACTCTGGAGATGATCCACTGGATGTCTGGGACCGGTAAGTTTTCTTTTATTTCAGAGGGAAGAGCAGAACGGTCAGATACTCTTGTAGAACCTTGCGGGGGGTGGGAATTATAATTTACTAAGAAACTCATAAAAGGATCATATGTTACATTTCAATACTATTCCTATTTTTTTTTCCTAAATCTCCTGACATTGTACAGAAAGAGATGCCTTGTGTCTTATTCAAAACTGACTTCCTGTGAATATATTCCATCTTTAGGTACATCAAATGGACAGAGCAAACTTTCCCCCAAGGCGGAAAGGAGAGTAATCTCGCAGCAATATTAGAACGGGCAGTGAAAGCCCTCAACGAACAGCAGCGATACTACCAAGATCCTCGCTGTCTTAGTATCTGGCTCAAGTTTGTGAGTATTTTGTGCATGTGTCCTGGGTGCTGCTTTTTCGTGGTGTTTGTGATGTCATTTGCACGCAGTTAATCTGATCTCTGTTACAAACGCAGTCAAAGAATATGTTGTACCACTAGTGCAATATTAGACCTATCTCTCTGTGAACACGTTTCCCTACTCTTGAATTCCAGTGCTTATTCACAATAGGATCTTCAGACCTTTTTTAGGATCATTTAGTTTGAGCAGCTACAAACTTTTAAGTTCTGTTTTTGAAACGCTAGTTTGAGTTAGTAGAGCTTGGTCATTTATTTAAGGATAAAAGAAAGTGATTTGAAGATATGTTTTAGGTGTTGTATCTGTCCTACCAGTTATTTTAAATTCTGTCTGGCATCTGCATCCTCTGTTTAAGGAAAACCAAGCTGAGTGTGTTTTAGTCTTGCCCTGTCTCTCCATTGCTGCTGTTTTTGTTGTTTTTCATGTCTTAAAGCAGCTTTTCTCCAGGTTTAGCTTCCTGAGTTGATTTACCAGTTCCAAAACTAATAAGAAATATATTGTACTTTCCCTAAGGCTAAACCAACTACTCTCAGAAATACTAATATGACGTAGTTCAGTCATTCAGTTATCTCAGATTTTAAAAAAATCTAAAAAACTCCTGACTTTGGTTATGTAGGCTACAATTAAGGAATTGGTAAGGAGATTGACAAATGTATACACGCAGTCAGAGGCTTTTCTTGTTATTCTTCTTTACCTTGTGCACTGTGACATGACACAGTCGTATGTCCTGGCCTTACAGCTGCTCCTGTAGGACTTATGTTAAAATTGGTGGAGTTTTACAGGAGACATCAGCCTGATGTCTGCATTTTGGAATCCCTTGTCATCCAATGCAACTACTGAAAGAATTCGGTGATTTTCAGGGAAACTATTGTAACGAGCCCTTGGATGTGTACAGTTACCTGCATAGCCAGGAAATTGGCACAACACTGGCACAGCTCTACATTGCTTGGGCAGAAGTACTTGAGGCTAGAGGAAGCTTTAAGAAAGCAGATCTGATATTCCAGGAAGGTCTTCAGCGCAAGGCTGAGCCGTTGGAGAAACTCCAGTCCCACCACAGGTAAGCTTCCACCTAAAGGCAACTGCTTAGAGTAGCGCTTACCTGCTACAGTGACGTTTGTGCTGACTGCTCCATTGTTTTTCCCAGGCAGTTTCAGACCCGTGTTTCTCGACAGACGCTTCTGGGGATTGAGGAAAGTCCTGATGAAAATGATGCGGGTCTTCTGGAAGCTGCAGAACCTCAGAGAAACACGTTGGCAGATCTGAAAGGCAGGGGAAAGAAAAAAGTGAGAGCCCCAATCAGTCGCGTAGGAGATGCACTTAAAGGTACATTCAGTTGCTGAAACCACTTACTAAGAGTTATGTCCTTTTGTTGTGGAATTTGCGCTTGAGTGTGATAGCTAAAGGATAATTTGCATAATTTTTTTTGCTTATAGCCACAAATCGAAACAGAAGCTTCCAGCCTCTAGCTTCTCAGCAGCTTTCGAATAATCCAGGTTTTGCTGTGTTTGATGAAAATTCAGCTTCTGGACCTGAGATTCCCATACTTACACCGCAGCCATGGACAGCACCTCCAGTTCCAAGGGCCAAGGAGAATGAGCTAAGTGCAGGACCTTGGAATTCTGGCAGGGTAAGGAAAATGAAAATGAACTGGCAAAACAGAGGAAGGTGTGCGTACGATGATGGGTTATGATCCCCGAGACAAAGGTCATACTCTTTCTCCCTTGCCTGGAGTTTGGGTGTATTTGTAACCTATGAATTCAACCTATAATATTCCTAGCGTCTTCCTAGAGTCTCTGGCTATGTGTAACCTATCAAGTTGAGTAAGCTGATCTTGCTAGAATAAGTTTAAAACACTCTAGAGTTCTTAAATCAAGAAATAGTAATTTTTGCTAACTGGAAAAATTTGTGGAGATGGTCCGCCAAACTGTTTGGAGGACAGAAGAGGAATATAAGAGAGAAAACGCAGGCCAAAGAAAGGGAGAGCAGCTGGGCCTCAGTTAATTCTGTAAGAAAGAAGAGTAAGAGTTAAATTGCTATCATATGGTACAGCCTGAAGGAAGAACTTGTTGCCTGTCTTTGTATGAAAATAAAGCATGTACAGCACCCTGCAAGTCTGTTTTGAAGTGCTCGTGAGGAAAACACAAGAGTGGAGATCAAAAGAACTAAACAACTGCTGTATCAATGGAATGTTTATCTTGACAGTATAGGGAGGCTCGTCAGCGGAGGGAAAAAGGGTGACACAAAGTAGGTTCCAATGGTTTGAATTAGTGCTGGAGACATGAAAAAAGCAGCTGTGCTACAAGTGTTTAAACTGTTTTAGAGGAATGATCCGAAATGTTATCTGAAAGAAATTAATCCTATGAAATCAAGTTTGTTTCATAGGTCCTTAGATAACCTCCAGTGTTCCCCTGTTCATTGTAGATTAGAGAAGAATAGAAACTAATCAGGTGATAAAAATATTATTGACTTCTCAATACAGAAGCTGTTGTAAGTGAAGCTTAGAAACAAAAACTAGGATGAGGGGAGAGGAGCAAATGGGCTGAAATTCCTGAAATTACTGCCAGATACAAAGCAATTTGATTAAGTGAATACAGAAAATGAATAAATTGCAGGTTTAATTTGGCTGAGAAGAATGGGGAGGAAGAATTATCAATGTAAAACTTCTTTTATCAGTTGCCTTGGTTTGGGCTGCTGACTACATTCATCTTCTGGTCCCAAAGGCATTTATGTTTTTTTAGTGTCTGTCCTTAGAGTTCTCTCTGTTCCCTCTTTCATGAAATTGGTTGGATTTAATTTTAAAAAATAAGAAAAAGGAAAAAATCTGAAACTAACAGAAGAGTTGAGGATGTTAATTCACCTTTGCTAAAGTATGGTGCTCATTCTCGCTTGTATTACAGTGAAATGATAACCTTTTGGGATCTCTTTGAGATATTAAAAGCTGCACAGAGGGAAGAGGCTTCTTTCGTTGCTGGTGTGAAAACGGCCAAGTAAACAGTTTGAAAAATGGTAGAAAAGTCAGCTTGAAATATCCCCACCACGTAACATTTTTCTGCATAAGAGTCTGGGGGAATTTCAAGTAGGCAGATGAGAATATGTGAATAGGGAGATTCGGAGTATAGAAGAATGTAGTCTAAAAAAGAATCTTTAAGCTGTTAACATTGACTTTTCCTTCCGCAGCGTCCTCGCAGCAGTGCAAATTTTGGTACAGAAGTGCCCTGCCCACTGCCCAACTTCACCCCGTACGTAGAAGAGTCAGCTCAGCAACAAGTCATGTGAGTCTTCACCTTGGTTTGAAACGGGGACTGCACTTGAAGTTATCAAAGTTGCTTCATCGGATTCTGACGCGTTTTGCCAAGTAGCCGAGCCTCTATATCTACAAGAATTTTGAAATTCTGTAAACCTGGAAGTTCTTAGTGCTTTAACTTGCTGGAGGATGCGTAAGGACATGGGAAGCACTTGACTATTGCAGCTTATTATGCAGGAGCTTGTTTCACATTTATATATGCAGATTAATAGCTGAGCTTGGTGTGTTCCCACAGAAACAGTTTCCTCTCTTAGGGTGCTGTTTGGTGTGAAAGTAGCCTTGAATTGAGACTGGCTTATTGCTGTTTTCTTCTATCTTGGGAACTCTGTGCTAGTTCTAGCTGGAGTTTTAGCTTGAAACAAGCTCTCAAGGTTTCCATGACAACAATGTTGTTTAGGCTGTGGAGGAGTATGCTGGTTGGCCTGAAATTACCTTCCTGCTCATACAGCGATCCCTGAAATGCTGATAAATCCCAGGAGGTAGGGTTGCTCTGGTTTGTTAGGGCAGAGGAAAATGCATTATTTTGCAAAGCTGCTTAACTCTCTTGTTCTGTGCTTAATGGTGGCCATAGAATATGGAATCTCTTCCTAAGAGAGAAGTGGGAAAGAATGTTTGATATTACAGACTTTGAATTGCATGGAGTCAAAGAACACCGAGAGGTGGCTGACAGCGTGGGCTTCTCCTGTGCTGCGTGTGGGTTGCAGAGTAGCTCTAACCAAGGGCGTATCGTGGTCGCCAACCAAATCAAGTCTGAAAATGTTGCGTCGAAAGTGTGTAAACACGATCCAAATCATGCCATGAGTTGTCAACCGGAGATTTGGATAGAAGGACCTGGTAGTGGTCTTGGCAATAAACGCCCCACACATAGAATCTGTATAAACACCCCACCACGGGGAGTACCTGTTTGTTTCCTAATCCTCCAGCTGGTCTTGGGGCAGTGAGTCTGTTCACACACAGAACAAAGCAGGTGTCTTGGAAGCCTGTGCTATGTTTTGGTTTGAACTGTTTACCCAGAGCACAGTTAACACGTTTCTCGAGGCCAGTTGTTCAGAGGATCATTGAGGGACACAGAATTGCTGGGGTCGTCTGTTGGCTGGTATCTGTAAAGCTGTACAAATTCTGGATTCTCTCTCCTGGAATTAGCACATAGTGCTTTCAGAAAGCACTTTCAAGCTGGGAACTGGGCTGCTACTGACTCTTTGCACTGTCCAGTGATAGGGGCTCTTGGTGGATTTTTTTCATTTGCTTCTTTTCTTGTAATAGGGATTTAATTTCTGTCACGGAGCACGTGAAACATTTTCCTGGAGCAAATTCCCCACTTATTGCCTCTTAAATCTTCCCTTTTTTTTTCCTTTATCTTAAATGTCAGGCTTAATCTAGTTCAAGATCTTGCATTTTTAAGCTCTGCTAATTCTCCCCCCTCTCCCCACAAGATAAACTATTTTCTTGGGTGTTTAGGGACTTGTCACTTGTGTGGTTACACAGATTGATGGAGCTAAAGTAAGCAGAGATTCTGCTCCAGAGTGCACAGCAATTCAGAGCATCATAAGGATTTTACTTGCTCTTGGCTGGGCCTTAGTAACACTTTGTTTGGGGTTTGACTTTTTTTTAATTTTATTTTTATTGCACAATTCTGCATTGGTGTGCTTGCCTTTTATGTGCTATCATTCCATTTTTCTTATTTGTTTCTTCTTTCAACAGAACAGAATGTCTTTATGCTATTCTACAACCAGATTCTGAAATTAGCTATTTTATCCCCTATGCTTGCTTTTCTGTGTTACAGTGAAGCACATAGAATCAAAGTAATAACGGCCTGTTTTTTCAGGACTCCCTGCAAAATTGAACCCAGCATAAACCGTGTGTTAAGTGCTCGCAAACCTGAGAAAGAGGAGGACCCACTACAGCGAGTGCAAAATCATCAGCAGGACACTCAAGAAAAGAAAGAGGTGGTGATGTACTGTAAAGATAAAGTTTATGCTGGTGTCGAAGAATTTTCCTTGGAAGAGATCCGAGCTGAAATCTACAGAAAGAAAGCGAAAAAGAAAAGCGAAGGTATACTTCAAAATGGGACGTCGTAAGACTTTCTGAGATGGAATAATAAAATTATACTCACTCCTTATCAGCATACAGCTGTCTGCTATTGCAGTTGCTTTTCTTTTTCTACAGGAGTGGTTATTTAACTGCTCTGAGGTATAGAGAAAGTACCCTACCTGACAGCTTTACATGTAAGCTGTGAAACAGGGAAAGAAGACCAGAGCCTTTAGTCTCTTTAAAAATAATTTGAGCTTTAGCCTCAGATTGCACATGAAATCTGCATTGTGCCTTGTATGCTTTTCTTCCTTAGAAGAGATGGAGGCCATAGCACAGAAGAAGGAAGAAATACAAAGGAAAATTGAGGAGCTGGAGGAGAAGTTAAAGAAGAAAGATGACAAGCAGCAAGAACCACGTGAAAGGGTATTGTCCTCTTTTAACTGTTCTTGTACAAATAGCTACTATTTTAGGTAAAAGTTCCAAAAGAGGAACAATGTCTAATATGTTTCTCTTTTACTTGCACTTTTTAAACTTTTTTTTGCAAAGGATGCTTCAGTCTATTATGCATATACATCACGCAGTAAATGAATGCTCAGAGAACTATTTCTTTTCTTCTCGCTCACTTGTCTCCAGGCCGTATCCTTTTGCTATAGGAATGTAATTCAAAGACTTCAAGTTTTGTAGTGTTACTTTGCAAGTTAAATTATTTAACAGATCGGACAAGATACTTTACGCGAAGGTGTGCTATTTAGCCATTGGCAGGAAAGCAAGGCTTTATCGTGCATAATGGTTACTTAGGAAGACAAATGCCATAATCCTGAACATCCCCTCTTCCTCCAGATTTTATTGTTGGGCATGATGGAGTAGCCCAACATAATGGAACAGGTGCAGAATAGCCTTTTGGTCAGTTGGGATCCGCTGCCCCAGCTGTGCCCCCTCCCAGCTCGTTGTGCGCCCCAGCCTTCTCTCTGGGGTGGCAGCGTGAAGAACAGATCTTGGTGCTGTGTAAGCACTGTTCAGCGATAGCTAAACCAGCAGTGTGTTAGCGGTGTTTGGGTCAAAAATACCAAAACATAGCACCATACCAGCTACTAAGAAGAAAATTAACTCTGTCCCGGCCCAGTACACAAAGCTGTATTCTGATTCATCTCCAAGTTTTATAGAGAGGAGTATGCTCTTTTAGGTATCAGACTTGACTTTTTTTTTTCCCCCCTTTTCTGTGCAGACCAGCCTTGAGCAGAGTATCTTTCAAGCTAGTATGCTGTGGTCTGTCATTGCTAGGTAGTGTTTAGGCCCTGGTTTTCTTATAGGTTGCAAATAATAAGTGAAAGTTAATTATTTTAAAGCTATTTCTTGTTGCCTGGTTTGTGGTTCCATCACCGTAGGACCAAAATATGGCTTTGTTTCTACAGCCAGCAGAGACAACGGAAGCTGTGCCACCTTTGGGACTGCAAGGATTTACTTTTTGCAGCGCCACAGAAGTTGGGGAGAAGCAGCCTCAGTTGCAAAGGTAATACAGGAGTGTCTTTGCCAGCAATGAGAAAATTTGTGGGGATAATTAGTTATGAGTAGCATGGATCCCTGACAGGTAGCCTGCTTGTGCTGGCAAAACAGAGTATACCCCAAGGTGTCGGCCTGTAACCAGGATCTGTAATCTGTCTTAATATATATTCAGTTATTTGTCTGAGGGATTCTAACTTCTTACAAGCAGCATATGTCAGCTTGGCTTGCCGTTTTAAAGAATTTGCTTATGTTTTCTGAAGGTGTGTAAAATATAAGCAACAAGTTTGTATCTTTTCCACAGTGAATTCCAGGTGTCTGAAGATACTCGACTAAATAAACCATCTGTTTCTGAGGGTAAGTATTTTAATATTTTTACCATTAAAGAGGAGGCCGTGTTAAAGGGAAGTGTTCTTTTAGATCAACAGCAAGACTGCCACAAGCTAAAAACAAACGTCTAGGTGGATTAGAAGAATGAAAGTGAGAGCTTACTGGTAGTGCCTTTAACCATATTCAGCAAAAGACCAAGCATCTGAGGTCTGAGAACTGTCACTGTTTGAGAGGAATTTCAAGCAGAAGAGCTTTATTTCTTTTAATAGCTGAAGAGCTCTCTTCACGCTTTCACATATGCAGTCTCACTAAAATATGTTAAGAGTTTCACATTAATATTGATCCTATTGTAAGTTCTTATTTTTCTTCAGAGCATTTGGTAGAGGAATCTAATCACAAATTAGTCAGTCAGTTTTGTTGTTGGGCAGGGTGTGTACTGAAGAAATTTACTTTTGACTACCGTTACTGTTGACAGAGGTTTTCCAGTCTCTTGGTGGATGCCCAGATACGCAAAAGGCAAGCGTGTTTTTAGACTCTGAGGAAGAACAGGAGGAACAGAGAGATGAGGCCGATCTTGGAAAAAAAGGTACACGTTCTGAAGCATGTTCTAAAAAGAGCAAGCTGGCTAACATAATGTGGTAGGAGGAGGGTGGTTCGCTAACGTGACAAAGCCAGGCTTTTTTAATAGGTTTCTTTTAAGTGTCAGGTCTGTAAATTCCTGCTAGGACTGAGATTTTTAAGACCGTGAATTAAGTGCTTAAGTAGCATTGGATGCACTGTTGTGGAAAAATTCTTGCTATAATAGAGCTTCTTGTTTTTTCTTTACAAATGTAGGTCTCCTTCCCCCACAAGATCCTGCTACACTTTTCTCCATATTTGATGAATCCTCTACTTTGGCAAATCAGAACACAAGGTAGAATTATTCAAGACCTAGATGTCAAAGGGAGGGAAAACCGAAGTACGGCTTTCAATAGCAGCTGAAATACAGTACTGTTTGTTGTATGGCTCTTGGGTGGGTTTCTTTTGCTTATAGTTGTATTTTTTGTTTTATTTCGCTACTCGGAACCTCTCTGTTGAGGAAGTACTGTCCTGTTGCTCCTCCTCGATCTAGAACTATTTAAGCTAATACATAAAATGTTCTTCATTCTGGAGAGCAGTTTCAATTGCAGTTTACAGGTAGTTCCCTAGTAGCAAGTGGTAGATTGAAAGTCTTGAAAGGAATCTCTGTTGAAGATTTGAAGTTACTCTCATAAATACTTAATGGTATGTAACTTATCTTAGTTGCTCTGCAGATCGTACACGGAAAAGTGCTCGACGCCCTCTTGCTGTTCGTAAACCTTCCGATTCTCAAACTGCAAAGGAAAATGTCCCACCAGAAGCTTGTGTAAGGAAACGATTTATCCCAGAGCAGATTGCCTGTCGAGGAGAAACTGATATAGAATGTCCTGCTGTTGAGCTGAGCGAGATCGACTGGACTGACACGATGGATGATAAGCAAGGATTTCAAGTGTGTCTGTGTGGCATGGCTGTACTTGAACTGGGTGATGTTAAGGTTACGCTGGAGACTTCATGTTTTTATTAAGCTTTAAGTGACTCGTACAGAGATGATGGTAAAGAGTCTTCCAGGTTTTAACTGACTGATTAGCAGCTAGGATTACTCACACTGAAGCTTTAAAGTTTGTGTGATGGAGAGTTGCACCCTTAAACACTGCCTCCTGCTCCATCCGCTTTCTTGCCAGGCATCCAAACAAACATCTCAGCTTCCGTGTTCCTCACCTGAAGTACCATATGCTTGACTCTTAAACCTTTGTCCTTGTTTCTTAAGCTGTGGGTCTTTATGTGGCAGTCCTGCAGATGCTTGCAAAGCTTTCAGTAGAGGTGGTAGTTGCCATCTCACCAAAGGACTTAGTTAGTACATGCCACAATAGACCTTTAGACTGATGGAGAGGATTTTATTCTGAGCCGAGAAGGATTTCATGTACAGCTACAATACGAAATACTTAGCAGGGTTAAGCCTGGTGAGCATCCTGCTGATTTTGTTTCTAGAGTCAGTCTGGACAACTGTGTGGTTCTGCTTTACGTTTTAGTAAACACTTTAGTAATGTGGTTGTAACCAAAGTGAAATGCACTTCTGGGGTGGTAGATAATACTACCGTAGCCTTTAACAGCTCATAGCAGCACTGTAGAGGGTAACAAAACTACCCTTTCTAGCTGGAAAAAATATATGCAACTATATTACAGTTAGGATTCAATTAGTCAATCTGAATGAGCAATGTAAGTAGAGTACATGGGTAGTGAGGTAGAGAAATATTCAGCTTTTAAATAAATGAAAAGAAAACTTGTTGTAAAATCTACAGACTTATCACTGTGTCCTCTTTTTTTTTTTTTTTTTCAGGATGAGCTGAATGGAATTGAACCTTTGACTGAAGATGCGATTGTGACAGGTTCCTACAAGAACAAAACCCTTTGTGCCAACCCAGAGGACACTTGTGACTTCGTCAGGGCTGCCCATCTAGCCTCAACACCCTTTCATGGGCTGGTAGCTCAGAGAGTCCCGGCTGCTTCGCAGGGTGACCTGAAGGAAGACTGCCCAGACTCCAAGGATGCAGCGCCGCTCAATCAGGAAACTCCGGTCTGCGGGGGAGCGTACAATGAACCTCTTTGTGTCAATAAACTAAGGTAACTAACAGCAAAGCATCCTAAGCCCCTTTTCCCACATGTCTTTGGTTGCGGCTTTACTATTTTGTTGCTGAGGAAACTATTTTCTGAAGAGATCGGGATATATTGAAGGCAAATGTTTCCTCTAGTTTGGGGTCCCTTTTGCCTTGAGCAGATTTCAGAGGTAACAGCAAGCCCACTTGGCTTTCCAGCATTACTGCTGTGAGACTGAACTCTGTGCTTCTTCTACTAAATAACTTGGAAAAAAGATAATAAACACATCCTGTCTTTGTAACCGGAGATTAGAAGTAGAATAATCAGTTCCTTTTGTACTTGGATGCTTCTGTAGTTATTTTAGTATAAAAAAACCTGCATCTGGTGATTATGGCTTTGATTTTCTTCTACAGAGGAAAAAAGCTGGAGAGATAAAAACTGGCAAACAACCTCTTGCTTTCTTATCATTGTAAAGAAAAAAAGCATCTGTTGTGTGTGGGTTTCTTATTTTAGAACTGAGTTTGATTCGCTGGCTGTTAGTATGTAAACATGTGTACCACGCTGAAGGTGCGTGTTTACTTGGCAAGTTCCCTGGGAAAGCGTACTGGTTGTAGTTGGGAACGAAGAGCAAGAATTATTTCCCAGCCAACCTGCCCCTGCTTTAAAAGCACCGTGGGTCTGAAGTTTGGCAGGTAAAGGAGTAGTGAACAGTCAGGATGTCTTCTGTTGGAGCACAGTCGTATTTGATGGAAGAGAAGGTAAAGTTAATCTGTAGACTAAGATTCTGAGTATAAACAACTGAAGCTGAAATGAAGCTCTGACGTAACTACTGTTGTTGCACTAGGGATGGGAAAGGACTTTATTTAACATAAAGGAGTCTGGAAATGCACCGTGTCTTTTCATGGGTGCTAAGCTGGCATTATCTAGGCACTGTATCTTCTGGAGGTCTGAATAGCTGATGACTTTATTTACAGCCCGATCATGGAAGCAAGCCTGGAAGATACTCGCTCGGCAGGTTCTTCAGTCTCCTCGGGATCTTCTCTTTCCTCTGTTACGCAAATATCTACTATTAAAGAGCTGCATATCCCTGAGAAACTGGAACTTGCTCAGAGCTTGCCTGCTGAAAAGGTTACTGAATCTGGAGGTACCAGTGCAAACGTGACTGGTTAGTACTAAACTCTTTCACTCACAACAAATAACTTGCAGCTGCCACTAAGCTATGGTGCTTTTTCTGTGCTTCCTATCTTCTACTCTGCTCTCTGTGTACTTCCCATTGCTTTGACTTGTGACTTGAGCTCTGCGCTGGCTGAGCAGATGTGATCCTGCTCTGGGGGGGGGGGTGGGCTAAGGTCCCTTCCAACCCCTGACGTTCTGTGATGCTGTGATGTCCCTAGTCTAATTCGGAGCTTTGCCTCTTGTTGAAAGATCCGTTTTACACGATGCTGCAGTAGAATCCTTGACTCCTCATGATGAGGTAGTCTGTAAGGGAGTTTCAAAGATGAGTGTTGCTTTTGCTTTACAGGACAAGAAACTATTGGAAAGAATTTAATTGCCTTGCTGAAAGGTGATGCAGTAAATCAGCACGCAGACAGAAAAGCTTCTAACAGCCAGGTCACTTCCTCTTGACAGATAGAATCGAGTCACAGAGACTCAGCCCCTACTTTCAGCTCATCTGTTTCTATTGCTTGTCTTCCTAGGTGATGGCGTCATGCAGTTTCCGTGGAGTGCTGAACAGCGTAAAAAGCTTTTGGATCCTATGCCGGAATCCTTGACTGCTTCTCCAGATTTTCATTTGGAGGCTGGCTCTCTGCCTGTCATGGTGTTGGAGAAAGATGTGGAGCTGGGTAGGTATGCTAGACTCTCTACGCTGCAAAGGATCTATTTATGTTCCAATTGGTTTGAAATGCACTTTGTGCTCACCCTCACTAGTTTTACATGGTGTAGATGGGGAATAACTTGAACAGCCTGGACACATGCGCTGCTGTGACAGCTCATAAATGTAAAATTTCCTAACAGGAAATGAGGCTTACTGTATCAAACGGGAGTACTGGACCAACGAAGAGTACAAGATGTTTTTTGCCATTCCAGCTAACTTTCCCCAGTTGGATGCAAAGGGATTTGCAATGAAGGTACCACACGTGATGCTTGTTATACAAGTGTGAAACGTTAAAATCTCCTCAGCCAATACAAAGTAAAATGCAGTATGTTTGGCCTTAATTTCTGAATTCCATGCATGAAGCCTGTTACTTCAAGTTGTCTTTGTTGTTTGGGTTTTTTTAATTGTTGATATAGATGCAAAGCTTCTGACTGTGGCAAATATCGTCCTTGGTAAAGTGGGCAGGAAAAAAAGAGAATGAGAAGAATATGAAGATGAGCAATACTCAGTTTATTCCAAAAATATTCTCTGTACCTTTTTGTAGGTGTATTCTCAGCCTGTGCCTTGGGATTATTATATCACACTTCAGTTAGAGGAGCGTTTGAGCGCTGATTTTGACCAAAGCTTCAGTGAGAGTTGCAGCTGTTACATGTACCGAGATGGCTGTGCTATTCTGCACAGGGACATCAACCGCTTCACGCTTGGGGTCAGTACCCGTCAAGTGCCATTTAGAAGACACGAGCTCTTGCATAGGGCGCTCTCAGGGAGTTTTGTCATGCTTGTTGCTGAAGATGGTTTCACATGTTCCATCCTGCAATCTGGGTATTCTCTTTTGTTTTGTCTGTACACAAATTAGGACTGTCTGTTGTAGCCTCAGTCAGAGCTGGTCTCTCGTTCATAGATCATGTGTTTCTCAAAGACAAGCTTGAACCAATTTTTCACATTTTCTTTATTCATGAGTGATAAACAGCCTGAGCCAAGAACCACACGTTACTCCACAGCAAGGTTTGCATTTGAAAGTCGTGTTTCACTTTGCATCTTTCAATGAATTCCAGTCTGTTATAGCAAGGTCATAGCATTTAGTGGATTGCTGAAGGATTTACGTGTTAACTAAGTCGTCTTAAGTTCATTTTTTAACTGTTGCATATAAATAGGATACAAACGAAATAATGATTTCAGTCTTTGATTCAAATTCCTCCTCCTGCTCTTTTTGTCCACTTCTGAATAATGGTGTCTCCTGAGACCTTGTGGTTCTTTTAATTCTGGCTGGGCTGGTCACAAACAAAAGCTGATTATACTGAATTCAGGGTAGGACTGTTATCTCTACACAGATAAGTAGGGGGGAAAAAAAGGTGAGCTATAAATATTTCACTTAATCTAAGGTAGAATGACATGTAGATATGTGTTTATTCCTGGTTTACAGGATATTATTCGTGGCTGTAAATCCATCACGGAGGAAGTTATCCTGCTGATTGTTTATAATCTTCTGGGTGTGGTAGAGAAGCTTCACAAAGCAGAGATTGTCCATGGAGATCTGAGTCCAGAGGTGTTCTTTCTGGGAGACAGGTTGGTCTCTTTGTATTAATATAGAAGGGTACAGAATACTTGGTTTCAGCTGCAGCTGAAACTTGTACTTTTGTAATTTCTCCTCTTTAGTTGCAGTACTGATACTGCCACCCCCTTTTTTTTTTAGGCTTCAGTGTATTTGGAAAATGTCAAAAACGTTTAGGAATAAACCTTTCTTTTGTTTATTTCTATAGAAATAGCATAGAATGATGTTGTAAAACTTATACTAAACAAAATGGTTTTGCTGCTGTCTGTGTTCTTCAGTTTCTGTTTTACCCCAATGTACTGGACCGCTGACTGGGTGTTGGTAAATAACTTGCTTTCTGCTTTTCGGTATCTGAAAAGCAGGAATTTAGGAGACAAAGGGTAGGTGGGACTGGAATATCCAGACACGCTTTTGAACAAGCTTAACCTCCACTACAGTCCAGCTTCTGACTTGATGCACAGATCTCGTTTTCTTCTTTAAGCTCTTTCCCATATTATGTTAACAAAGTCACACAACCCTTGGAATGTGCTCTGGGAACCAGCAGTGTGGGAAGGTAGTAACTTTGGAATGTCTAATGATTCGGCTGTAATTCCATTAGAAGAAATTCACTGAGGCTGTTCTCAGTCTTCACTGACATGTTAAAAATAGCTGTTAACTTTAAAATTATTTTTGAACCTACAGTCATCTAGCATGCAAACCCCCAATATATTTTTTAATTTATTTCTTTGAGATCCAGTATCATCTCTAAAGCTTCAGGCTGCCGGCTGGTTCTTCATCCAGGGCCGCTCCTTTCAGCAGTAGTTCTTACGCTAACCATCAGAGGGGAGCATTGACTCACCTGCACTGCGCTGTGATATCTGATTTTAAAAAAAATATTGTTTTTCTTACGCTTCATTTGCTTCCCCTGCTCAGGATCTGTGATCCGTTCGCTAATGACGAGATGGCAAGAGCTCTGAAGATAGTGGATTTCTCTCACAGTCTAGACTTGAGATTACAGTCTCAAGTAAGTTTGCCCAACAGCTTTCCCATATCTCAGACCCCTCATGGAAAACAGCTTCTGGCAAAAAGTTCTCTTCCTTATCAGGTGAGTCTCTATTTAGCAAGACTTCTTAGTTCCTGTGTTTCCTTTACAGAATCTCTATTTTCTTAAGTTGTATTTGGTAACTGCTGTGGAAAGCTCTGATCGATAAATACTGACTAAAGGGAATTTTTCATCTGATGAAATCCTTGGCATTAAGTGAAAGAACTGGCAGCGCTGTTGAGTGCCTATATTTATTTAGGAACCTACCATAAGACCAGAATTGTACGTTTTGAAGTTTTCTTGCTTAGCAGGTCTCTGGAAGATTCTGGTGCAAAGACCAATTCAGACTTAAATGTGTAAAAGCAGCAGCAGTAGGAACCTGCAGTGGCTTGCAGAAACCAACCGGAGTTGAGCTTTCTCACGTTTGTTGTGATTGCAGGTAGATTTGGTTGGTGTTGCAGACATAGTCCATCTGATGCTGTTTGGGGATCATGTCCAGGTCTATCAAGAGAATTCCATCTGGAAAATCAGCCAAAACGTATCAAAGTAAGTCCTTTAGCAGAGGAGGCTGCTGGGAAGGAACAGGCTTCTCACTTCCTTCACTTTCTTTACAGTGGTGCTATCTTCAAGGCTGAGAACACGGACCTTAGTGCTGTTGTTGCCAAAAGCATTAGTTCTGTGGAGACTTAAAATTTGAAGCTACTAGATTTATTCATTATTTACCAGCCTTAGTGCTTTTTAAGCTGAATGTGAGCCTAACAGTCCAGTTAAGATGATTTTGCTTTTTTTATCCTTTCAGACCAGACTGCTTTTGTCTCTTCACTTGATAGACCAAGCTTAGAGAAGTTTATAAGTGGGTGGGTGGGTGAGGAAGAAAAATTATGTGAGCATGTTGCTTTAGAAATGGAGATTGTTTTGCTTTTCTGCTTTTTTGCATTCTGTATTCTATACTGAAGGGCTACTAAGGCCCTGCTGCCAGGGTTCTGTCTGCAACAGTTGCAGGAGCAGTGTTACCCGCACAAGAAGGAAAATAATTTAAAATTGCAATTTGAGATGCATATGCAAGCAGCTTCTTTTTGGAAGCTGCTGTTTGTCCTCGGGTATTAATTCGTACCTGGTTTGGCTGTAAGACTACTCTGCCTCCCTTTGTTCTTAGACTAAGCACTTGTTAGTTTTGTTAGCCACGTCCTGCAGAATTTTTTGCCTTAGCGTTTCATCAGGATTTTCCAGAACTCTCTATTTGTGGCATATATTACTTGACAGCTATCTGCATTCAGGAGCACGGGGTTTATGACCTGCCCTCGCCGTGTGGATCCATTTCTCTAGCCACTGCTTTAAGAAAACCTCCTACCAGTGTGGGAGTTGTCCAGTTCCCTAGCAACCTCCAGTGCTTATACCTCCTCGTGTGTGGCGTTCAACCTTCGGGGGAAAAAAAATCTCATTATTTTAAGCTGTGGATGGGGGAAAAATTCTTTTTTCTTCATCTGTTTTTCTGCTGCATACTCATGCTGCACGCTGTACCGTACCCTGTCGCTTTGGGTTTTCCTTCAGAAGATCAACAGAGAGGACGAGGCTGTGAAGAACAAAATCACCAAGGGTGATTGGTCTCTGAAGAGGTGAATATCAATGCTGTATAGGTTGGCAGTAAATATTTATCTTGCACACCTTTGTTTCAGAAATGCTAAAAAAAAAAAAAAAAAAGAGGGACAAAAAAAGGGTGCAACTAAATCATCGATGGAGACTGGCTTTTGCTCTCTGCTGACAGAGATTCTAAAATTACAAATCTTTGAGCTCCGTATATCTGACCTGCTCTGGAAAATAGGATTCCTGTATATTAATTCCTAGCAGAACATGATCTGTTTTAACAGGGTTCAGCTGGGATAGAGGGGCAGATTTCTGATTGATTTCATTAATTACTCTTTGAATTTTACGAGAGATTAAATTGAGCTACTGCAGGTGAAGCCACCCAAGTCTGAAGCCTCACATGGGCTGTGTAAACGAGGCATTTCGTTACGCAGGAGTGCGGAGTCTGCACTGAATCTCCTTTTCTCTTCACACACGGAACTTTCAGGGTGTCTGGCTCTTACTGGTGACACATCCTCCAGTCAGTTGGAAGCTTTCAGTAAATTCTCAAGTAATCTCTGACAGAGGTCACTGGTGCAAGGAATCTTCCCCCACCAGAAGGGGCTGCACCACAGAGTGTTTCCCTGTGACAAGAGTCACCCGATGGACCTTCATCTCGTGCTTTCTCTCCTGCCTGCAGCAACCTCGGTTCTTTCTCCCGGTGCTTTCAGTCATCCTGCTTGCCTTTTGAAAGATTGTGTTACTTCTGCCCTTTCTGCTAAAAAGTCTCTTAAGTGACTTGGGAAGTGGTTGGTTTGGTTTTGGGGTTTGGTTTTTTTAGGGCTATAGTGACAGGATAACTTTCCTCAAAGAATGTTCTGAAACTTTAGGCAGTGACAAGTAGAAAGGCTTCCTACTAGACTGCTGACTGGGGTTAAAGGCAACAACCATGACCTCCGTATCTTATGAAAGCTTTTTAAAAAGAACTTTATTATTTTTAAGTATTAAACAAATTTAAACGTAGTTAACTGACTTGTAGAGCCACTAATTTTACTACCAGCTCACCGAAGTACCAAAGCAGTGGGGAATTACAAGGCAAAGCACAAAACTGTTCTTCTAAGGCCACTGGCACCCCGTGAAGCAGAACCACCTTGAAAGGTGGCCCAACGAATGCAAAACACTTTGGCCAAGACTTCTGGAAAAGTCTGGAATGTCAATTCTGATCAAGTTTCTTTTTCATCTTTGAGCATTACTATAAGGTTTTTGACCTGGTTGTCAGTGGAGGGGGCTTTAGCATGTTACCGTTATTAAAGAATGAATTTGGAAATTTTTCAGTTCCAGGAGTATTTTCAATTTTTCTCTTTTCACTATGCTATTTTAGGAAGCTTCCTCTGTGCAGGCTTCAGTGGGGTAGTATACAGAAGTTGTGTTTGAGTTTTTAGGACTATTTTTGTCACTCATAACTCTTTAGACATCCTTACCAGCGTGTAACCTCCTCTCCTATGTGTCTTGTCTAAGTCCATGAAGAAAATGGCCTCAAGTCTTGCTTTTTTTTTTTTTTTTTTTTCCCCCTTGGTCATCATCCTGAGACTCTGGCTGCTGCTGTTTTTTGAGACACTTACACCAAGCAGAGGAGGATAACTTGTTCAAAAGCCAACGTAACTCCTGGCTTGAGCAAAGCCAAGTGCTTCAGGAGGGAGAGGCAGTGGGGTCTGCGGCCTTTGGTGCAGAACTGAAGGGCAAAGGGTTAGCTCTCCTACCAGTTTTCTGAGACTTTAATGAGTTAGTTAACCTTTTTATCCCTGTTGTGTGGGTATATCTGTGAGCGAGGGGATTTATTAGGGTTAATTGCTTTTGAAATGTTACTGGTATGAGAACTCTGGTGGTTGGAAAGCAGAGAAAAAGAAAGTAAAACTGGCTGTAAACCACTTTTTTATTTATTTCGCTTGCAGCTTTCTTTAATATTGACCTGTGAACTTAACTTGCAAATGGGGGAGTAAGATTTACTTCTGCCCCTTATTCATGAAAGGAATCTGCCAACCTTGTTAGTTCAAAGAATGCTCTTGATAACCCCTTTAATTTAAAAGTGCCTGGGGATAGTGGTCAGGGACACTAGAAGAGGGAACAGTACAAAGGTGGTTTTGATAGACCTGTGAAACAGCTGCTGTGGGGCCTATCCAGAAGCCTGGTGGAGAAAGGGGCCCACATGTGCAAACTTACCAATACATTCCTCATTTTCCTTTTCACTCCCATGAGTAGATGTAATTGTTATTTCGGACTGGCTTTTCCCAGGACATTGAGTGCTGAATATAAAAGCAAATCTTGACAGAGGTGTCCTGTGTGCATGCTGTGTCACTGAAAACTGCTCTGTTTGTTTTAGGACTGTTGACAGTGATTTCTGGAGTAAACTTTTTGGGAGAATTCTGAATGCAGATGGTAAGTCCACAGTGCCTCTGCTGGGAGAGTTAAGAGAGGAAATAAGTGACATGTTTGACAGCTCTTTCCACGAACGGCTCTGTGAATCCTTAGCTGCACTGGGAGAAACCTTCCTCTCGGAGAACTTGCTGTGATTTTGTAGAGGACAAATACATTTCTGTATTATAGAGGAGAATTTGTTGTTAACTTTTTATTTAATTTTTTTTTCAAATGTAAGCACAAATGATGGTTGTAGCTGTTTCTGCAATACTTCACAAAGGACTTGCTAACCTCCTAAGCCTGCTCCCTGAACTAGTCTGTGTTTGAGCAGATTGCCAGAGAAAATTGGTTGTCGTAACTGCCTCTTCCCCTTCTTGTGTAGCTCCCTAAAAATGTATTTCATACCTAGTTCACACTGCAGTCTCTGAAAATGCCTTTGTCCCACGTCTTGTTGGTCTTTTAATTAGTGTTTCGTCAATAAAGTTGTATTTTGATAGCAGCTCTGTCATATTGAGCATTACTGTCAAGACTGTTTCAAGGCTTGATTTAGTGTGCCTGCTGGTGTGCTCGTGCCTGACTGGGGATTGGTTGTGGCCGCTGGATACAAAAGCCTCTTGCTTGTTGGCAGCTTCCGTAATCACGCAGGACTTCCTGGACACTTGAACACAACTCAGATTATTCCACTTGGAATGTGCTCCCATGGGTACTTGTCCTCAGGAAAAGCAGGTGAAGTCCCGAGTGAAAAAGATGCATACTTCAATTTTTGCTTCTCGATACAAATGCCTTATTTTTTTTTGCAAGGGCTGGAGTTACTGTCTGGATTGAGCACCTCTGGGGAATCTCACTGAATTCTGGATTTGCTGTATGTGCTGAAGTGTTTGCGGGTTTCTGTGGATTGATGCGTGCTTGGTTTTTGTGTGCTGCATTATTGAAACCAATACAAGGGCTTCACAGGATGCTGGGGCTTGGAAAGGACCTTGAAAGATCATCTGGTCCATTTTACTAAAACAAATTTCAGAATTTATAGGATCCAAAACTGTGGCGCTACATACCTGATTTGTAGAGGAACTTCTTAGACTCAGGATTTACATCCTCACAGCTTCTCCCACATATGAAATCAAAAGCAGAAGACTAATCTCCCTATAAAACTATGCTGGCTGTGTTCTTTCATTTGGCCAAAGTCTCTGACCGTGGTTCCCCTTGGTTCTCCTTTATTTGTCTTTGTTGTCTCGAAATCCTGCTCTGGAGCTTAATTCTCTATTTTCTAAGTTGCTACAAGCCACCCTCTTTCCTATTCTTTCTGTGTATGTCCATCACTGCTCCTCTTGCTCTGACCTGTTTGCTTCTCCAGATACCTAATGCCTTCTTTATAGTCCCCACGTGACGGTTATGTGCTCGTAATTCAGGAATAAGATTTAATGGACTGACAGACAAGCTTTATCTAATGTACACTGCTGCTGGAGAATATTTTTTTTTTGTCCATTAATATCTCAGATAATGCTTCCTGTAATATGAGTCGTTAGTTCTCTATTGAGCAAGCAGATAAAATAACGATTTATCTGTAGCCAGAGTTTGGAGCAAGGATCGCTGGATGGGCAGCTAGGGGCTACGCATTGGATTCTGTTCGCTCTAAAAGGGCTCGGATGTTTGTTAGTGCTTTCCTTTAGCTGAAAATTGAGGGGGTTTGCTGATCTTCTAACTTCCTTTTAGACAAAGTCTGGGGGATCTCACTCCTGTCCTCTCACTTTCACCCTTTTCAGTTTATATCCTGCAACACTCAGGAAAAACAGGTAGCTCGGGCAAATCTATTTGAGAGTACTTTAATGAAGTCTGTTTTAAAGCTGAAACACTCTGGTATGTTGACTTTCGGCATCTGGTTTCTTTCTGAGGGAAAAGTGTGTTAATCCTTCTCCATCTCCTAAGCTTGCCCTCAGTTAGCTGCGCAAGAGCGTGCCTCGTTATTTTCCGTATATGTCCCAGACAACACAAGCACCTCAGTTTAAGAAAATAATTACTGAAACTCCCCTCCTCACCAGTTCTGTAAAATAAGAAACACTTGGCAAGAGCATCACAGGCTTCTCCATAGGAAACAAACACACACAGCTAATGAAGAGGAACCAGCAGCTATAAAAAGAAAGAGCAGGCATCTCTCTTCGGCTGTTCGTTCCCAGCTCTACTCTGCCCACCCCATCCTACGAGCTGATTGCACCAATCTGTAAAAAAAGCTCAGGGAATTTTCAGACATCTCTTGTATCTCTGTTTAGATTTTGTCCTTCACGCAGCAGCATGCAGCCCTGATCAATGGACGATTCCTTGGACTTCTTTTCATATATACGTTTTAATATAATGAACAGCGTATTAAAATTTGCAATAGCTCGGAGTCCATCATTTAATTTTTTTTAGGTAACCTCACTGAGACTTCTAGGCCTGGCCATTGGACATAATTCCACTCTACCCCTTGTGGTACATCTTGGCAGCTGTAGATGTTTCTCTTCTGAAGAAGTTAGGACAGTTTTGACCGCCCAGCATCTTCTGGGCAAGGCTGGTCTCTCTTCTCTTTCCTGACTGGGTTGTTAGAACCCTGGCCCGTGAGATCTCGGAGCGTGTCCATCTTTCACACGGTGATTCAAGAAGTGATCCTTAAGAAAAACGTGCCTAAGGCTGGAGGAAGACAGTTACTTTAAAAGAAAGAAAACAACCCCCCAGCATGGCTTCGTGCCTGCTGCTGTGTGCCTAATCACGGAGGGTAAATAGATTTGATCCTGCTCAGTTACCAGAAAATAACAGCATTGGCATCTGGAGGGGAAGGTGCCAAGATGAATAACGTTTCCTGGGGCAAATGCCACGCGCTCGAAATCTCACGCATCTGTTCTGTAGCTGACGTGAAGCTCTTATTAAAATAAACGTGAAGTTGACTAAGTAAACTGCTCCAAGAATTTTCAGCAGAATGGCATTTCCTTAATCATAGAGTTGGTGGATATAACGCAAGCTGTGTGATGTTTGTCAGCATGAATGTTAGTCAAAGTGCCTCCTGAATGGGGCGAGTCTGTCGTCACGTTTCGGAGTTGGAGGAGGTCTACTGTAAGTTTAAATGATGACAGAATTGTAGAAGATATGCTATTTCAATGTCCTCGAAAATCAATTATTATTCTTTAACAAAACAAAAGTACCTTCTAATATTTTTCTAATTGGAAAATGGAATAAATTTCATGTCGCTGAGAGAAGAAAAAATCTGTCATGGCTGAGATGTTGCAATTCTTCCCGTTTGGGCACAGAGTTGGCTTTGTGTGCTTCTCAGCTGGAGATACAATAGCAACATCCTACTTACTGTGTCAGCAGTAAATGTTCTTCACTGAAACCACCAACGAGATGTAAGCCGAGTACAGTCTAAAGGCCGTGCATGATACTACACTTGGAATAATATTATTGCCCAGATGATGCTTTTTCACCTACCTGGGTAACCTGAGTTAGGAAAGTTTTGTGGTGGGGGGTGTTTTTTTAATGCAGAGCTTATTTCCCTGCTCCTAAAATATTTCAGTAGTGTCACAGGTGTTCGACAGAAAGAAGAGTGGAAGAGATTTGTAATTTGGGACACTACTGCAGAGCACATATTGATCCCCCTAATGCCTGAGCATCTTGGGGTTTGTCTTTTTGTTTTTTTCAGCACTCTGAGCAGAGCTTGATAGCGATGGACAGAAAAGTGATTCAAAGAATCTGCAGAAGCCAGCGATACGAATCGGAGTTCTAAAACAAGAACTCTAAACCAGAACTTACTTTTTGTAAATATACTTTAGAAACTCTGCTGCAAGCTCTGAAACTACCTCGCTAATACTTTACATCTTAAGAGATCGTTATTCCAGTTTCTAATGTCTTTATATTAAGTTTTCTACCTGTGGGATGTGACGCTTCGTCCCCACTGTGCAATGCAGCCTTGCCTAAGAAAAGAGTCAGTTTGGCAACCTCATGGAAGTTTTGAAGAGTTGAGAAGAGACAGTAGGATGACATTTCAAAAGGCTTTAGTGAGCCAACCTTTAGCCTAAAATTGAAAGAATTTGAGAAGGAAAAAATCCTAATTATTTTGTATGAAGAACACTGTCACTTCACGTTTTGTGTCAGTCTGGCTGACCTACCAGACTGCGGCTTCCATAAGTTAATTAATTCTGCTTTAGTTCTACCAAACCGGCTATAAATCAGATCCAAGTGTTTTTTAGTTCATGAAATTTGTGAATACTTGTAAAAGTAGACAAATTACACCTCCTGCATGAGCATCAGCAAATAATTCTAAATCTTTCCTCTGTGCTGCTGCTGATTTCCCAAATAATAAATATTCCAAAATAGCTTTGGGCTAAACTGTAACTTCTGAGGTGTTGTGCACTAGCGATTTCCCCAGCGAGGCAGGATGCCAGCGATGCCTCGCTGTACAAAAGCTCAGTGTTCTCATTCTAAGTGAGTTATTTGACTGTGGCCTTGAGAATTGGTGGTGAGAGTCTCTCATTTAGCCTGGGGCTATGGGCACTGCACTTAACTAATGTGCGTGTGCTTAAAAAAATTGCCCTTAAAGACTGCTGCAGGAAGACCGAAGCTCCTTCAACAGCTCCATTCCCTCGGCTCTTTCTATTTCGCACCCGTTGCCCCTCTGCTTGGTTAATCGAGCAGAATGGTGTGTTTAGAAACGAGGAGGTTTCAGTCCGTTTCAGTCGTTATCTTATAGAATATTTGAAACTATTAAACATGCACGTGAACGTTGAGGTCACTCTGGAAGACCGGGGAAGAGCACCGTTCCTTTTGTTGGTTCTGGAAATGTTTGCTCCCTACTCTCCTTTTGTTGTAAGTACCATCCAAACCTATTTAATTATTGATCCCGTGGCTCCAGCTGGCGTGGAAGCGTGATTTGCAAAGCAGGATCAGCAGCTAAGTGACACGATGCTGACGGAAGATAAATGTTAGTCTTCTGTTGAGTTTCTGTGCCCCAGCTTATGTTTATTTTTCCAGTGCTTTGGATTCTCTTTATGCACAGTTCTCCAGCGCCTCTTGAATTCTACAGTTTCTTTCTTGAAGCTAAACTGTTGATGTATTTTGATGCAGTATAATACTTTAATCATTCACTCAGAAACCATTTCACAGGGAAAAAAAATAAGCGTTGGAGCATTGCAAAATTCCGTGGTGGCTGGATATGACTCGGTGGTACTTTTCCTGAGTATCCAGTCGAAACAAATCCAGCAAAGGTGCTCTGGACTGTTTAGCCCCACCATCAGATCAGCATTTCCTCCTGAAGAGCCGTCCTGGATTAGTGCTTTACCTGTGCCGTGAACTGAACTGGCTCCAACCTGTTCCCACGGCTTCGCAGTCCAGATCTGCCGATAGCCTGCTGGAAAAGTGAGTGTGTCGGGGATTAAATCCAAGTAGGCACCGACGGGTGTAGTCGCTGTGGTTGCTGCGATTCCAGGGGAGCCATGGAAGACTTGTCTTCACGTAGCTTTAGGGGAGCGTGCCAAACTCTTATGTCTTTGAAACTATGACTTAGATCCCGTGCAGCTAAAAGCAGCAGTTTTGATATCAAGATGTAAAACACAAGTGTCAGCTGAAAGTAGTCTTGCCTAGCCTGAAACAGAAAACATTACCGGCAACTGGTGTGGGCAGCTGTAAAGAGTCTCGTTTGCTTAACGTGTGGGGAATGTGTAGCAGGAGTAGTCCATTTCTTTGCAATTAAAGAAGTTACGATTCCTCCTCATCTGCTGGGAAAGCGTATTTTTCACTTGGTGAGCTAGGCAACAATGGAAAACTCACAGTGCCCCTGCTCTCGATTCTGTCAACAGATAATTCCCCCACAATTGAACATTGAAGCCCTCTTTGTCGCTTCCTTATGAGCATCCCTTTCTGCCACACACGTGCTCCGCGCACCAAGGTCAAAATGTTCTTTTGCTGCCTATCGGCTAAACTGAGGAGATTTGTAGCACAGGGAGCAGTGCATGCTTAGACTTTTAGACTGTCTGCGAATCACTTCATAACTTTCTCGATTACAAGTTTCTGTGGTCTTTTGCTGTGTGTTAGACTCTTGACTTCCTTCAACTTTGTTGGGTTTCCATAGTGATCTTGCCTGATGTATCAGCGTCCTCTCCAGAAACAGATGCGTGGCAGCCTGGGTTGGACGGGGCTCCTGGAAAAGAGTTACCGTTTCCCTTGCTTCCCTAATAAATTCACACAGGTCCTCTTAAAACGGGAGACAGCCACTTTGGAAATGTTGTTTGAGCAGCTGGGCTTGTGGCGAAGGAGAGGTGAGCAAACTACGCTTCTCCCAAATCTTCTTGCCGTTTCGTTATGGCAAAAGCCCAGTGGTTGGCCGTTGTGCTGCACGAACTGTGGATGTTTTGCTGAGCCCTGTTGATGTTTCCAGCGTTTGTAGTTTTTGTTAAACTCAAGTTACCCAGACAAACAGGGCTCCAGACTGGACCTACTTTCCAGTGCCAGCATTGCTCCCGGCTTTGTGTGTGATACTGGGCAAATAATTCCAGTTCTGGCCTTTTTTTTGTTTACCAAACTGGTATTATATTATTGTGTATATTTCCATATCTAAATGTAGATATTTATAGGCGTTTCACATCTGTGGAGGAGAAATGGTTCATAAAAACAAGGTAATGCTTTGATACGTTTAGTCGCTGGTTCCCTAACCTGCATCTGGGTTAGTAATTTCTGTTGCTCCCTGTCACTGCTGGGCAGTTGAAATGTACAGTGCAACCAGCACTATTTCACCAAAATAGGGTTGGGGTTTTGATCCAGGGAGCAAAACAGGGCAACTGTTGCTCTGACCAACGCTGTCGTTGAAGCTGGAGTGTAGTTTTTCTACCGCATGTTAAGTTCCAGTCTGTTTTCTGTGAAAACGAAGCTATCTTTTTTCAACTCAAAACTGAATTTTGGACCTTGATCTGTGGCTTGGTAAAATAATTCGTCTTAGCAGCCAGCTTTTAGGAATGTCACTGTCCTGTCAGATTTTGGTGTGATAAACGGTGGCGTGTTTGGGTTCGGTGCCACACACATAAATAACAGTCTTTTGACATTTTGGGGGATCTTATTAATGTATATAAATACCTGAGGAGTGGGGGTCAAGAGGAAGGGTCCAGTGTCTTTTTGGTGGTGCCCAGTAACAGGACAAGGAATGATGGGTGCAAGCTAGAACATGGGAAGTTCTGCTTCAACACAAGGAGAAACTTCTTTGCTGTGGAGGTGCCGGAGCCCTGGCCCAGGCTGCCCAGAGAGGGTGTGGAGTCTCCTTGGGACCTACTCCCTTCATCATCCTCGTAGCGCCGGAGAGCTACGAGGATGATGAAGGGACTTGAACCAGAGAGGGTGTGGAGTCTCCTGCTCTGGAGATTTTCCAACCCGCCTGGACGCGTTCCTGTGGGATGTGCTCTAGGGAATCCTGCTGGGGGGGGTTGGACTAGATGGTCTCTAGAGGTCCCTTCCAACCCCCAGCATTCTGTGATTCTATGACATCCAGCTCCCCTGCCACGTTGTTAAATCACCCTTTGTTAAATCCTGCCAGTGTATTTGGAAATTATGGGAGTTTTTTGTTCATGCCTACATCTCTCATCTTCACTTTTCTGTCCCTTCTGTGTTTTGCAATTTTTATACGCACTAAACATTGAGATATAGGAGGGTCGTGGTAACGTGCACCCCAGATAGTCAAGGCAAGTCCAGTCACAGTTATTCTTCAAAGGAGTCATAAGTAGGGCAAAGCCGTTATGTAAAAGACGATACCTGTCCCCTCTCTTTATGTCTTTCCTTTCGGAAGTGGCTGCATTTTGGTCACGCTGCATAGATATTTGAGGATAGAAGTTACTCTACAAACACGTGTGTTCTGTGACCTCAAAACTGGCTTATGAGCTGGAAAACTAAATCCAGCTCTAATGAATGAAGTCCGAAAGCTGAGAGCACTCAGCAATTTCACAGGCTCAGGATATTTTTCTAACAAGAAAATTAATTTCTGAGACTTGTTGACAGAAACATCAAGAATGGAACTGCTGCCTGTGCCTCCACCCACCCCAGCAGAGAGCGGGGGGAGAAAAGCAGCTCTTTATAAATAGCTCTGTTCCTGTCGTATTTGTAAATTCAGTGCTTTTTGTGTCAATGACATCACCCTCTTCTCCATGGCAACTCCCTACGATGTCAAAACTGCAGGGCACCATCGGAGAAACTTAAACCAGCAAAACGCACAGGTCGGTTCAAGATTGTTTAATTGCGAATTAGTGCAGGGGGGTGGCGGGATGGGAAACGTGAGCAAGCAGGCTGCTGCTGTCAGCTCCGCTCCTCTGGAAAGCTGGCATCGGGAATGCCTGCCTCCCGAAACTCTGCCCCAGCGCTCCTTTTTGGGAGTCCTGGTCAGCAGGAGGAGGAGGAGGAGGATGAGGTGGGCGGAAGGCAGGCAGGCATCTTCTTCTCCATCTCCGGTGAGTCTGGAGAGCAGCACTACAGGTGACTAAGCAGGAGGAGCACGCCTGACTCACTCCCGAGTTATTCTCTCCCCCCTCCCAGCTTTTCTCTTTGTTTTTCAAGCTTTCGCCCAACAGCTTGTGTTTTTTCCTCGGGCCCTGATGAGAAGGAATTAGCAGCAGGCTAGGTATAATGTTCACAAAAATGTGCTCGTGGTTATTCAGGTGGGGAAATAAAAGGCAACTCTAGAAGCAAGAAAAAATGGATTGTCTCTTGGATACATACCACTGTTATCTTAACAGAAAAAAAAAGTGTTTCTCCTTTCTGCATGCTGTACAGGAAATACTCAAGTAAGTGACATGCCAGGAAACTGTAAATAACTGGCTTCTTTATCAGGCAACCTATGGAAAACACCTAATTGCCTCACTGGCAGCCCTGCTGGGTTTGACTTGATTTCTAAAGCGGCTGCAGTGGGGGGAGGTTATTTCACTCGCTGTCTTGATTACAGAACTGGATTCTGCTGGGGTCCAGGTAGCAGGAACATAATGGTTACATCCGCAGAGTTTCAGGCGGCGTAAACTGCCACTGCTTAAATCAGCTTAATAAATCCGCCCTAATTTACATCCCTGTGAAGTCTAAAGCCTTTGAATAGTTTACCTTCCTTCTCCTGCAGGGTGCCGTGAGATCTGTTGCTGAAATTTAGCCTGCGGAAGTGTCAACTTGATACTCAATTTTGCATTTTTGGAAATTGCGTGACAGGGGCACAGGCGAGTTACGCAAGATCAGCGCGAACGCCCGCGGAGTTCTTAGGGCCAGAAAGGGACACGGCAGATTGATGAGAAGCCCTTGGGTTTGTCTGAGCTGCTGCCTTTGCCCCTCGTGGTCTGCACTTTGTGCCTTTAACCACAGCTTCTCCAAGCGTGAGGCTTTGTCAGGTCTGCGAACTCCCTCCCCGGCCCCGAGGGAAGCGTGAGCAGCCATCCGCGGATTTCAAGGTTCGGGTTTTTATACACCAGAATCCCGATGAGTCCCTCGCTCCTGCCTTTTGTGCGAAACGTCACCGGGCTCTACACAGCCCCGTCCTCTTGGCTGAGATCACAGCAGCAGCCCCCGATACCAACCAAAAAGGTCCCAGCGCACATTGATTCGCTGCCTTAGAGAATCTCCAGAGAGGTTTTAACGGCGTTTATCGGTGTGGTCTCCTGCCCCCTCCAACCGCGAGGCTCTTTTACCTTCAGTGAATTCTTGAACCGCCTGGGTGAGTGCCAGGCAGAGGGGGCGTGTGGCGCTCCGTGCGCTCCTCCTGGCACCGGGCAGCGCCGGGGAGTGAGCGGCTGCTCGCTCGCGCGTGTCTGGGGCTGAACCCGCGTCCCCCCCAACAAGATTTAAGCTGGAATTGCTGAGAATTTTCGCCTGAAGCAAAGGATGTTTCCTGTGTCTAAGACAAGCGGCAACCTGCAGTCAGAAGGAAGAAGGGACTGAATTCACTCCAGAAGTATTTCGCGGAGATCTTTTATTTTCTTTTTTTTTTTTCGAGGTAAGGCTGCTCTTGGGGGAGGCAGGGTCCGGCATTCCGAACGCTAAAACTGAGATGAGTTCTCAAATTCGTTTTACCTTCCCAAGCTGTCGAGCTGAGATGGGTCTCTGCTGTCTCTGGCACTCCCTTTTTAGGTTGGAAATTTAAATCAGCCAATAAGAACTAATTTTCTGAGGTCATAGGAAGGAGGTGAGGGGGGATGCTTTTACCACTGCCTTTTGCCTGCCTGTGGTGAATAGGTGCTGTGGGTTGTGCTTCTGAATCCTGTACTGGAACGATGGGCGTCGTAGGAACACTGGGTGAATGAAAGTAAAATTTAGTAAATAGGCATGAACTTATGGTTTATTCATTTCATTTAGTGCTTTTAAACAAGAATAGACTATTTGTTGTTCTGTGGGAGGCAAAATGAAGATGGTTCCTGCCTTGGGATCTTGAAGGTTTTTAATAGGCTTGGTTTGAAGAAATGCTGTTGAAACAAGAGCAAGGAGATAGGGTATTTTTTTTAAAGCATCTGATTGAATTACACCCGAACAACCAGTTTATCATTGTTGAAAACTATTTGTGGAGAGGCCAGAAAGCAGTAGAGAGCTCCTTGTCCCAGCTGCAGGCAACTTGTTTAAGGTAGGGAAAAATATGTTGAATATACAGAGATGGCCCTGGAGAAAACTGATGAGTAACACTTAAACCATCTTTTATCATCAGCATCCCCTCCTCCCCGGCTTAACCCAAAACCTGAAACTCCTCCTAGCTGGGAACCCTCCAGGCTGAGAATTGTGTGCCTGGGTTGCGGTGTATAAATCACAGTCCTCGATGAAAATACAGCAGAGCACGACTTCTACAGAGGTCCTGGAGCCGTCAAGGAACGCACTTGCTGAGCCTGGCAGTGCAAGGAAGAGCGCAGGCGTGAGTCTACGCTCCCTCTTTACGTGCTAATGGACCTGATGCTCGCGTGTGGTTCCATTTGGCTCTTGAAAAGGAATAAAATGTGCTCGTAAAAGCAAAACCATCTTACATTTGGGGAAGTAAAGGTAGTTAGTAAACTTTAGCACCTAGAGCTTAGAAGGAGGGGGGAAAAAAAAGAAAAGTTCCTTGTCAAGTATGTGAGAAGTGAAATCAAAATGATCTCGGACTTGTTGCCTCCTCCTCCTCCCTCCCCTGTGCGAGGAGCGGAGAGCGGTGCCTGGAGGGGAAGCCGCACTTGCCGAAGGTTGCGGGGCGATTGGGTGAGGTTGCCTGGGGAAGGGTGCTGGTGCCCGTTTTCGGGCAGGGAGGGCTGGCCAGGAGGGTTTTTGGTGCCAGCAGCCGTTGCGTAACTTTCTGCTGTCTCTGCAGCTGGCGCTGCCAGGCGCTGGAGCAGTTAATGCGGTTGGATGCTGTGGCTGCAGTTTGATTCCACTTTGTAGAAATAGTTGAGATGAGGTTATTGCTGCCAACTTCGCAGTCAGGAGTCATCAGTTCTGCCTCTGACACTCGGGGAGCATGAATGAATAACTGTTAAAACATTAATCTAGGGCAGCTTCCACGAATCCTGTGTACTGAAGGCCAGGATACATTGCGATCCGATTCGTTATCCAGGGACGGCAAAGGCTTTGAAGAGCTGTTTACCCAGTGCCCGGACGTCCTGAACTTCAAACTCCCAAGGAAAACCTGCCTTGGCAACTCTTAAGAGTGTATTTGGAGGGAACAGGCACAGCATCGGAGGGGAGGGGAGCAATGGACGTGCAAGGAAGGCTCCAGGGGAGCAGAGAAACCGAAGAGGGACGGTAGCAGCAAGATGCTGTGGCCGGGAGCTGGGACAGTGCTGGGACAGTTTGGTTGGGGGGGGGTTGGACGATGCTGCTGCTTTTGGCCGTGTCCCTCAACATCAGTTTGAACTGGAATTCTGCATAACCAGTGCTAAGAACCAACACCTTCCCTGCGATGGCTCTTTTGTCCAATCTCGTGTTTCTGCCAATAGGATTTGGTGGGAGAGGGGGCTTTTTGCAGCTCCTGAGAGAACTGTGGAGGGAGGGAGCAAGTGATCCTGCTGGAGAATGCAAAGCACAGCAAGCTAGATAAAGGTGAGCTTAATTGAGGGAGGAGGATTGGTATTTAATTAAAACTACTGCTAAAAACTAGGCTCTTAGTAGTAAAATAAATAATAGCAAGACATGAGTAATTCCTCTCAGGGGAATGTCAGAGACAAAATTACACTAATGTAATAATAGAAGTAGCCAGTGCGCGATTGCTCAGAGGAATAGGAGCACGGTGGAACAACTTTTCGCTGCTAAGAACTTCAAGTGTGGTTCAGGTGAGAAGGGGCTGCAACCTGTCGAGGCTCCGGGGCCGTTTGGGAAGGCAGAGCTGGCGATGCTCTGTGTGGCAACGCCAGCAGGGAGGCGGGAGATCGAGCTCCTTCTCTGCTTTGGCAAATGATGGCAAGTCAGGTGTGTTGCTTGCGCTCCTGCTGCTCAGTCAGTGTGTTTTCAGGGAGTTAAAAATAAATATTTCCAGCCCGCTCTTGGGACACCTGAGCCATGTGTCATGCATCTGGAGGCAAGAAAGGACATTAAACCATCTTTTGCTTCACTATTTCCCTCCCGCCCCTCATTTCTATTTGTGAAATCATTTCAGAGCTCTGCCTGCATTCCTCAAGCTGCGATGCCCACTCTGGTAAGGTGGTTAAATAGCGTAAACTCATTAACCATTCTGAACTGAGTAATATGCAGTGACATAACATCATTTCTTTTCCGTAGCCGGCTTGCATAATGCTGCACTTCAGTTTTTGTTACTCTTTCCATTTCATCCTTTTCATTTCTATGACGTCCATCTGTTTGCCAGACGAGGTTTAGAAAAAAATTGGGGGAAAAAAAATAAATCCCAGAATACAAAATAGCAAAGTCTACACAAGTGAGCGTAAAGGGGATTTAAGACAGGACAGAGGTATTGGGACGCTGCAGTGAGAACTGCTGGGCTCAAGGCAGGAAAGTGCAAGACTGCAAAATTTCCAAAGAAAAAAGAAAAAGATCTCTAATAGGAATTCATGTTCCTCTGGACTTGCTAAAAGTCTAGCCAGGAATAGCGCCGCCTCAACTGAAGAGCGCTTTGGGAAGAGTCGATTGGTGTATTTTTCTTCCTGCAGGTTGCCAAGGGGAAGGGGGAAGGCTTTATGACTCTCTGAGACATTCGAGTTGCCACCTGCGACAGCAGAGCTTTGCAGGAACAAGCACGGCCCCCAAAAAAGCAAGTTTAGTGGAAGAAAAGAGTAAGGGAGTAGTGGCTCGTGGTAGACGCTGAAGGTAACAGGGTGCATCCAGGCTGGAGCCCCGAGCAGCCTTGTCGCTCGTGCAGACCCAGCTGAGGCACCGCAGCCGGCACCCGCTGGCCAGGGCAGGTCTCCTGCCGGTACGGTGGGGAGATGCTTGAAACACACGGCACACAGAAAGACATTTTAGTTCTTGAAATGAAACACACCGTTTCAAACTGGAAAGCCAACATATTGAGCGGTTTCAGCAGAAACAAGTGTCTCTGTGAACTGATGATGTCAACTTGATGGCTCTGAGTTCAGTTGTTATTCTCTTGAGAATCCGGTTAAATTGGACTGTCTGTAGTGTCGGTGTCATCTCGCCGATGGCCGCCTGGTTTCCTGACTTTCCTCTCTACAATGCACAATGCCTTACAAACAACTTTATTTTCTTCTTATTGTTTTTCTCCATCGCCTTTTTCATTGAGAGGAGCATCTCACTGAGTAAGCTTGTCTAAATTTGATCGTATTCGTGTTGCTCTTTCCAGAAGTTGGTACTGATCAGGCTGTGGAGCCTTGGTTGTGTTATTGAAAGAGGATGGAACCAGCCCTGTCCCCCGGGCTGTGTTGTGGGGATGTTTTTTCCTCACCTGTGTCAACCTTTGAGTCAAAACTGTGACTTTCTGAGGCGTAGCAGGAGCTGAGAGTCTTTCACGGTGGAGGTGAAATCCTTAGATGAGGAGAAGAGTATGAAAGTCCTTAATCTGGACCAGGAATAGAGGGGTTAATGTGTAGTGGCCGGAAGGCACTACACAGAGCTTAAAATAACTGAGATCAAGATAATTTGGCTTAAAAAACCAATCTGGGTCTTGATTCAGTACTCATTAAAATTCATAGTAGCCTTATGATTGGCTTCTGGAAGGATTAAGCCGGGTGTTCCGCTTTATAATGAGTACTTTGGGCCTTGTCCAAGAAAGTACATAAATGCATACAATAATGTTAGAAATTAACTTCTTCCCTGTAGCATCCAGCTTAGAATAAGAATCTCTCTAGCGCTTGTGGAAGTCGGTGAAAAAGCCACGGTTTCAAGGCTCTTTGGATCGGATCCGAAGAGCAGATGTTGCAGCTGATCCTGGGAAGAAGTCTCTCCGGGCAAGTCGTCTCTGAGCTGTTCATGCTACAGCAAGCTGTCCGGTTTGGGTACGCACGGAATTAATTTGCAGGAGTCGGAGCTCCTGAGCACGTAGTGAAAGGTGGGGGAAAATCAGACTGCAAAGCCAGGCATTGTTATGGAAAATTTGGGCCGTAAAATGAAAAATGCCTGCTGCGTCGTTGGAAACCTAAATGTACAAAGAAATGCCACGAGTAGTTCAGATCTGGTACCACCTCACCAGCCACAGGTGATGTCAGCAGACAAGGTGCTCCTGTTTGTCACCGCTGCTGAGGAAACTTCCCGATGTCTGGCACCTGATTGTAAAATATGCGGTATCGGAGAAGGAAATTAATTCTGCCGCTTGCTCCCAAATCGGGGGTTTGCAAAGCTCTTTGGGATTTTGTGTTCTCTTCCAACTTCTAAATATGTTCTCCCCGAGCTTCTGCAAAGTAGCAGCCCGAGTGACGCAAAGCTGAGCCAATAACTTATTTAAAGAACGTTGCAATTTATTTCCGTGTCGTTTAAAGGCGTGTTTTTTAAGACGGTCTCTTAGAACTCAGAGTCACCTGAAGTGTCTGGCTGCTTGTAATTTGTGGTCTGTGATCACCTTCCTCATGGGTTGTGGCTGTTCTTGGGCTGAGATTGCTATTTGTTCAAAGAGGGAAATGAAAGAATTTTCTAGAGAACTACCCAAGTATTTCTGTAGGGAATTTTTGTTGAGGCACTTGGGCATGACTCTTAGCCAGGCTTTCAGTTTCCATGAAAGTTCTGGAGAACAAAACAAGAAAATGCTGATTTTGAGCCTTAACAACCACTTGTTTTTCAAGGTCACATGGGAAAAAAAAAAGCTGATACTTTTTCTTTTCTTTTTACTTGAACACATTTCTCTGAATTCACTTATTTATAGAATTTATTTGGCACTCCAGAGAGCACACGAACAAGAAATGTGGTTTTGAATTAGTAACTGGACGAATGATGATCAGGTAGAAGGTTAACAGGTTTTTTTCCACTTATTTTTGTGATGCCCCCTTTAGAATCATTTTGAATCGCAGAATGGTCTGGGTTGGAAGGGATCTTAAAGATCATTTAGCTATGGGCAGGGACACCTCTCATGAGATTTGCAGGGTAGGAGACGTACCATTTTATTTACTGCTTAAATAGTTATGTCTTACGTTGCTCCTATCTTAACTTCTGTAATTACTATTATTATTCAAAATCTGGATATTTCCTTTAATTTTTATATATATATATTTATTTCCTTTAATTTATATCTATCTATCTATCTATCTATCTCAGAAGATTAGTTTCTGATGTTATCTTGAAGAGGATTCTGGTTGCCTAGGGTTTCGTGCCTCACAGCAGCCAGAAGGACCTCGACTTGTTCCAGAGGAAGGACGTTTGTTACGATTGCAGCCAA
>NW_009714364.1:36137-36436 GCF_000703405.1 Apaloderma vittatum
TGACGAGTCTGTTCGCTTTGGGCTCCATCAATCACGCGGCGCGGGTTTGGTATAAAACCATTGCAGGCAGAGCCAGCCAGTGCGGTTCTGTCCTTTGCAACGCGCCCGGCATGACCTTGTGAACGTTTTAGTTTCTTACTGCGGAATCCGACAGCACTAATAATTGCACAAATGTTTTGGGTAGCTTTGATTTTATTTCATATGTTTTTGATAGAGAAGGTGGTGGTTGGCAGCTCTATCATGTGGCTGCCAGCTTGCGCTCTGCTGAAACAGTGAGCCCCACGGCAGCCAGCATCCTG
>NW_009714364.1:36457-39799 GCF_000703405.1 Apaloderma vittatum
TTTAGGCTGCTATAAACTGTGTCCTGAATTAAGACTGGGGGAGACAGCTGAGGATAGAAAAAATAAAAGATTTCATAGAGTCATAGACTGGTTAAGGCTGGAGGGGACCCTGGAGATCATCTCGTTCCAGCCCCGCTGCTGTGGGCAGGGACACCTCTCTGCCACCAGCCCAGGTTGCTCCCAGCCCCGGACAACCTGGCCCTGGCTTCCAGGGATGGGGCACCCACAACTTCTCTGGGCAGCCCTTTCCAGAGCCTCACCACCCTCACAGAGAAGAATTTCTTCCTTGTATCTAACCTAAATTTAACCCTCTTGCGTTTCAAACTACTATTAGGAAAGACTAAAAATCACTCTTAGGGGAGGTAGCAATTCACTTTTTCCTCTGCTGTAGCAGTTAGTACGCAAGATAAGGATGTCACAGCCAACGTGTTTTTCTACGCTATAGAACTAAATGTCTAAGTGGAGATTATAACCATTTAACCCTTTGCAACCTGTGCTGCGGGCTCCAGTAACCCAGCTCATGGCGGTCAGGAGAGCTGAGGGCAAAGCATTGCCGTGCTTGCTCCGGGGGCAAAACCAGAAGACCCAGTTCCTGCCTTGCAGGTCACTCGCTTCTGAGCCGTGGTAGCGTGGCTGGATCGTATGCCCGGCTGCTGAAACCACCCCAGCTTAAAAATAAATAACGACACCGCTAAACAGGTTTAATCCTTCACCTACCTCCTGCTTCCAGTAAAACCAAAAAGCTCGTGGATGCACATAGTTGCGTTGGTGGTGTGGTCCGCAGGCAGCGGCCGGCACAGCTGGGAGGAGCGACGTGCGGTATAAAGGTAAGAAGGAAGGGTGGGCAGCGGTGCTGAGCAGTGGGAGGAGAGCAAATTCTCTCTCCAGCCTCAGCGACTGGAGGGGGCTGAGAGAAATTCTTGCCTCTGCAAGGCAGCAAGTGGGATGGATTCTCCTGTGCTGCACAGAGCCTCGTGGCTGCGTTTTTTTTAAGCTCCAGCCCTCAAATTATTCTAGACTCTCGAGAGTTGGGTTTGGATGTACCCAGAGGTAGAGAGTGACTAATAACAGCGAATGGTGTTAGACTTTTGCCACCGTTATTTTAGCCACCAGGAATTCTCTGAATTCTGGTTAATACTTTTGCAATAGCTGGCTGACCTAGTTATTCCAAGCAGAAGCTGTAGTCTGTATTCCTCTTGTGTCAGCGAGGGATTTCAATCTGCAGTTCTATAGCATCTTTAAGGATCGTGGCATGCTTGGAGAGCAGAAAAAAACAACAAAAACCCCAACAGATTAAGCCGCCTCTGCTCAGTGGGAGTGGAGCATTGTCACAGCCCTTTTACCAGCGTGCACAATGACTTTCCCAAGGTGACCCGGTGAACCTGTGGGACAGATGGGCTGCACTGACTTTCTGCTGTGACGTTGCCGTTGCAGGGCTGGTCCTGATGACTTTTGTGGGAAGCAGCAGCAGATCCACCTTTTGTAGAGGGGGGCGCAGGCTCATCTGGCGTGGAGCGTGACGTTGCTTCTGTTATAACCTTGTAACGTCTGTGAATTTTTGCAAGTAAAAGATCAGGAAGAAGCGCGAGATGGCCACGATCCAAGCTGTATTGATATTATCTGCAGGGAACGTCTACCAAGCCGCAGGAATTTAACCAGTAGCAAAATCGCGTGTGCTGCTGCGTTCAGGTGATCCTCTTGAGCTTTAGTATCAACTTCTCCTCTGAGTGGGAGTTAAATTTTTTTAAAGAGAGCCTGTTTTCTTATTCTCTTGAAGTTTAACCTGCTTTCCTTCTCGCTGCTCCAGCCTAGTGTTCTCAGTCTGGCACAACGTGCAGGTCTCCCCGTGCTGCCTCCTCGCTGTCTCTGCTTTGCTCCATCATTGGCCCAGGAGATCCTGGCTGTGGTTCTGCCCGAGTGCCCACACGAGCCTGAAGCGCCACAGATTTTCTTCTTTCGTGTCACCCATCATACCTGGCGACGTGTGTGTGCCGAACAGGTTCTCGCTGCCCTAACAGATTCGAGCATGGGGATGTGTCTTGATCTAAAACCAGCAGGATGGCAGAGGTGTTAGACATGCTAAACTAACTTCTGTTATTTTGTCAGCTCCAGTGCATTTATTTTTTTCTTTGAATCAGGCCCAAAAAATGGAAACTGGGTTGGACTGTAAACCTTAGGGGCACTTGCGAGCAGAGCGAATGAGCTCTGGAGCGGGAGTGCGGGTGGAGGAGGCTTCGTCCTGCTGGCATCTCCCGGCCACCACCTTTCTAACGTCAGTAAGCAGGAGGATAACCCTGGCAGTAGAGCCAGCAACCCAAGTAAAGCTCTTTCGAAATTTTCTGCCCGCCTCCGAATGCAATAGCCTTGGGGAAAGGTAGCTAGACTGGAAGCACTTATTCAAAGCGAAACTGCCTCTGGATTGCTCCCTCCTTATCTCCAGCCCTGACTAATATCATGTGTTGGTTGTGAGACTTGCAGACTTGATCCCTATCTTGCGCTTCCTCCCACCAGTGGATGCTGATGCTCTGTGAATTTGCAGCACACCCTTTCTCCCAGTGACCCCTTTGTCGCAATGGTTGGTGTGTTTTTTTCGCTCTCCTGGCCAGCTTACTCTGAATTTCAAGAGCCGTGAGAGAGAGGAGGGGCCACACTCTGATGGAAGTGCATTTGTGCCTCCTAGCAAATGCCAGGGCTCGGAGGAGCCCTGCTGGAAGGTCTAGCTCTGAACCTAGCCCAGCTCCATGAGTGGAATCGCCTTAGTTCTCACTGGGATTTCCTGAATACGCCACATATGTGGTGCCTTTGTGCTAGACTTCTCCTGGAAGCTTTACTGAAGCGGGATAATTTTTTACTTAACACCTTACTCAGTTCCCACAGGCTCCAAAGAGGAGGTCAAGTACACTTCTCCTGGCTGAGGTAGAAGAAAGACATTACATGCGGTTGAGTAGGCTCTTGGTGTCTCCATCATTTTCTTCTGAAGATTAGAAATGCCCAGTTTTGCCTGTTGGTGAAGGTTTGAGCCTTTTAAATATATTTTTTTTTTCCCTCGCAAAATTCTGCTCAGGGAGAAATGAAATGGAATCTATCGCAGCAACGTGCGTTGAGGTGCTGGCGCTTTCCCGACGCCGTTGCGGTGGATGGGCAGGGTGAGAAAAGAGGCGAGATCAGCGGTTTTGATCTGAATTTGCTACGCTTTGTGTCTGGGGAGGGGACGTGGAGCACGGAGCGGCCTTTGCTGTGCAGATAAATCAGGCAGTCTGCGATGCAAGCGTTTAGTCAACGTGCCCTGCAGCGCTTCTTGCTCGCCGGTTACGGCTGCCGCCCGGGAAGCACGGAAGGGGA
>NW_009714364.1:39830-47054 GCF_000703405.1 Apaloderma vittatum
GGCAGGCAGGACCTGAATGAGCAACGCGGAGCAGAGCAGCCGTAGGAGGAGTGGGGTGTGTATGCGTGTGTTTATATAAATGCGCGAGCATAATTATTTATATTATCTTGTGCAATTCTCTAGGTAAGGAGGGAGCAGTGGGCAGGGAAGGAGCAGAGAAATGTTTAATAAAGGGACAGTCGCTAAAGGGGGAAATTAGAGACGCGTCGCTTTCACTGGGAAATTTTTCTTCAAAGCGCGTAGGACTGCTGGGACCAAACTTGTGAATAGAGACTGGAAAGTGTCCTGGTTTTTCATTAAGCTTGTAGGCAGCAGAGGTTCGCACCAGCTCAAAGCTGCCTTGGTTTCATCTTAAGCTTTGTGTCTTGGCAAGCGAAATCAGGCTCTTCCATTTATAAAGAACTTGTGTCTGGTTCTAGGAGACTGTCTTAGCATGTCGGCCCGTGAAATGTAAGGCTTATGCAAACCCGGAGCCAGCTCCAAGCCTGGGTGACCCCTTGTAGAACATAATTGTGACGCTTTCCAAAGCTGTCGTCATGTAGATGACTCCTCTCTGACTGGCGCATCAGCAAAGGGTGGATGCAGCAGGTGACGACGACTTGCGCTCACCGTCGCGTTTCCTCCTCCCCTGGCAGGGTTGCGCTCCCGTTTCCCCATCTCTGACCCTCCAGCATGCTGCTTCTGCTTTGCAAGTGCCAGCCCCTGGGAGGAGGAACGCTGCCCCCCGGCTCTTGAGTGCAAGTTTGATACTTACTGCTATTAACCTGAACTTTCGCTTTTTCGATTCCATCTGTGTTTGGAGCCTGCCCTGTAGGAGGAGACAAGCTAATCCCCAGACAGAAAGGAACCTGACCAAACTTTATTTCCTACAGCCCAGGGATGCTGCTGGGAGGTATCAGGCAGGAGCCCTCAGTGTCTCTGGCAGGCTGTGGCAGGCAAGGACCTGCAGCGCCGGGCAGGAGCGGTGACTGCGCTTTCAGGAAGCAGCAGCCTTCCACAGCTCAGCCAGCAGGGCTGGGAAATGAGGATCACGAACCTCAGACCATCAGCTTCTAAGTCAGGCTTTCCTTTACGTTCTCTGCACGAGCCCCGGCGCAGCTCCTTCTCTGTCGTGGTACCACAGACCTTGTGGATTCCGACTGGAGCTGGGGCTTCTGGTGGTCGTTGCGAAGATCCCGCAGCCTCGTCGGGCGGGATGAATAGCGAGGAAGGAAAATGGGAATGGGGGAACGTGGCTGAAAGGTCGCTGGGATGGGCAGCCTCTGATGATGAGGACACTCCCAGCAGAAGCGCTGGCAGCCCAGCGATGACCTGTAGCGTGTCATTTGTTTATTTATTTTAAGGGCGGTCCGACAAACCCAACATTTTGAAAAAAATAATAGAATAAAAGTTATGAGGGTGGGTTCTTAGTGCTTTTATCTCTGCTCTTTGGACCTAAAAATACCTTAGGGTTACGGCAGCATTGTTAGTGGTTTGGACAGGCCAGGAATGCTCTTTATTTGCAGCAGAGAAAGAGGAGCTGATGGATTTGCTGACGTGAACTGTGACCTCTGCCGGGCTGTAACCCCCCAACATCCTCTGATGATGCCTCTTCCACCCATGCCCGTCCGCCAGCGCTGCTGGTGGAGCTGGGTGTCCTACCGAGTGCGAACTGCCTGTGGAAATCTCTCATTTCCAGGAGATGGCAAACCCCGAGGCGCGGCTCAGGCAGCGCAACAGGATTACGGAGTGATGCGAGACTTCAGACCTCGCAGCACTGACTCAACGCCGGAGCGACAGGAGAAAAGTAAAAGCGCCAGGTCATGTGCTGCTCATCTGCAATGCAAATAAACGGGTGAATTCTTCTATAGCCGGGCATAGAGCAAGCAATCAAAGCTCTTCCTGCTGGGAATGACAAGGAATTGGTGGCAGGTCCTGAAATCTGCAGCCAGGCGACGCAGGCGGAGATGTCGGGATGCGTTAGAAGCTGCAGCAGCCCGAGGCCCCGAGGCTGTGGAGCCGAGAGAGGAGAGCTAACGAGCAAGTCGGAGCTTTAATAAGTCAGCAGTGAAGTGTGTGAGGGGGAATAAAAAAGGGTGGAGGCGAACGGGAGATGATCTCCGCAAGGTTCTCGCCTGAGACCCGGCAAACCTCGGTGCCCAGGTGTGACTCGGAGCTCTTTCTCTCTCTCATCTTCTCTAGGGACCAGGAAAGAAGACAACGGTGAGGAGAAGGCAAGATGGTCCCACGAGGCTCTGCTGCCGGCGTCTGCCATTTCCCTCGGAACGGGAATCTGAGGCTTCTCGGTGCCGAGCGCTTCTGTGTCCCAGCTGCTACCACACCCTGAAATCCAACTCGGCAGCTCAGGTGAAGCAGGCGCTGCACAAACATGTCAGGCTTGCCTCCACCCCTGCTCCTCCTCCCGCTCGCTCCTGCTGTCGCCTTTCTCTCCGGAGCTGATCAGCGTGTTGGCGGATCCCGGTGGCCGAGCCTTCCCACCTCACCTCGGCCGACGGAGCAATGAGGAGTCGGGGGTAAGCTCCCTCACGCGGGTTTGGGGATCGACGTTGGCTCGCTTGGCTGGCCTTGGAGCGGGGACACCACCACCCTCATGGCCGCTGCTTCCTGCCATTTGTCCCCTCTGTTTACAGAGGACTAGGTTTGTCAGTTTAAACTAACATCTTGGCTCCCCGGTGGCTGTGCTGCCACGGCTTAACCCCTTCCCTTCAGAGCGAAGCATCGCCACTGCCAAGAAATTAGCCTTAACGTTGGCGGTGCCAGCCAAGAGGGGAACGGGTCGGAGGGTCATACACTTTTTTTTTCTCTCGAGGGATGGTTCTGGACGGGCAGAAAAACCGGGAGCTGGATTGCTTTGGGAAGGAGTTTACTTCGTCTTTAATCCTATAGCCCAGCAACACCATCCTCCAATCGGCTTTGCTGCATGACAGCGGGAGAGTTCCCCTCCAGACGCTTCTTTCTCCTCTCACTTGGAATTGTCCTCTCCCGGCATTGTTGCAGCAGGACTGCCAGTAAGATGTTGTGGTTTGGGGTTTTGTTTTTTTGCTTTCCAGTGTCTTTTAGGTGGGCCAGCATGCGGGTCTGGTGCCTGGGCTCTAGGGATTTAGCCTGCTGACTCTCGAGAGGATGGGGAGGAAAATGCAGTGTTGAATCTTGCTGGGTGATGTTCTTAAGAACATTGGGGTGAAGAAGGGGTTAAAAATCACTCTGGATGATGCTTGAGAAAGCAGACGGCATGTCAGGAACATGCGTGCTCATTGCCTTTATGCAAGACACAACAAGATCTCCTCTTGAGTCTCTTGTATCTGCAAGGACCCTCACGGTATCTGGTGCAGAGCTCTGACTGACTCGCCGGGCAAATCCCCTCCTGTCTCGAGTCCCGACCTTCTGGCTGCTGTGCTGGCTGAGATCCTTTCAGCACACCTACCCAAACCACGCTGTAGTACTCGCGTGCGGACGGGTGCGTAAGCGTGTTTTTGGCTATCTGGAACCCAGCAAATCTCCTCCTATTGAAGTTACGATCCACGATTCTATTGGGCACCTGCGCCTAATTACTTTTGCCAGGTGGTAACCGACTTCTGCAGCCAGGTATTTACAGCTCCAGAAAACAGCCCTCTCCGTTAATGTTTGCTGATGTGTTTGCTTTCTTCTTTGCCAGGATGTTAATGCTTTAATGTATTTGTGGACAGAACACTGAAAAAACAGAAGAGAAGCTTGTTGCTGGTGAGTGCGAGTTCTCCGGTGAGGCTGGGGGGTAGAGTGAGATATTTGCTGGGTTGTCTTCTGCTTTTCTGAGTTTTGTGCTTGGATAGAAGCTGGGTCAGCCCCTGCGGAGCTGCTGGGGAGAGGAATGGTGCTGCACGGCTCTCTCAAGCCCCGTCCCACCGAGCAGTCTCGTTCTTGACGATGTGACGAAGCTGTACGTTGATTTTAGCGTTCTGTGCCGCCGTGGTACGTACATCCCGTGCGCAAAGCATGAGCTATGGTTTAGGTACCTAGAAGCAAAGAGCTACCAGCAGATAAGTTGGTGGATTAGTAACTGTGCTTCCAGGTGGAAAGTCTGTTCCCTGCACAGGGCTCGTTTCTGGCTAGATGGGTGTGAGTATGTAGGTACCTGGAAAGAATATCTTGGGTCCTGCTGCCAAGGCTTGCAAAAGCGAGGAAAGTAGCTCTTGCTCAGTCACAAAATCATTTTCCTTTACAAGGAGAAGCACCATGGAAGTTTATCTGTCCTACCTCCAGTCAGAAAAAAAAAAGAGCACTTTTTAACCCACTTCTCTAACGTGCTGAGGGAAATTCACAAGCAGAGAGATAAATATTTTGTGCAAGTTGATTAAAACAGCTTAGCCCAGGCTATACCAACTGCAAGCAAAAGCTCAGAGGGGTTCTGAGTAGTGTGTGGCACCTCAGGGTTTTTTGAGGGTCCACACAAGGGGTACGGCGCTGAATCGCCGTCACACTCGGGGCTGCACCTCGGTTCTGTGCAGGGCATCAGCTCTGAACGGAGCAGGAGCAGCCGAAAGCTCAGCGGTACGTGGTGCCGCACAGCACCGGGAGCTGGAGAGAGCCCAGCAAACCTCCCCTCCTTGCCAAGGGAGGGTCTGGGCTCTTCTTGTCGCCTCTCCCTGCTCCTGCACCAGTTCCATTGTCTTCTAATTGTGTAGTCTCGATGCAGCGGAGTACAGAACCAGGACTTGGCTGACACAGGTCTCATTTTTAAAGGAATTTCTCAGTATGGTTTCTAAAGTTGCAGGTGGGTTGAGGACTACTGCACTGGGCTTTGGTGGTTAGTGATGGTGGTGGTGTTCTGAGCGGATCTTCCATTTGTCTGGCATAAGAGAGGAAGGAGAATGCCGGGTGATGACAGACTACACCTTCAGGTCTATTTCCCTCAGAAAAATCTCAGGGAATTACCTTTACCCTGGGGCTGAGCCATCTTAACTTGTTGTGTCAGTAATTAGATTATTTTGTAATTAAGTGATGATCGGAGTGGAGCTGCAGACAATAACATTTATCTTTGCTTGTGTTGTGCGTGCACCTCAGGTTCTGATGCACAGAGGGCTATGCAAGCGCTCATACCCATGGCATGTGTTTCTGCTTTCCAAACACAGAAGAAGAGCCGATACTCCCTAGGAGAACACTTGTCTGTTATGATTTGAATCTCCGTATCGGTGTTGGCAGGAGTGGGTCGGAAGGCACCGAGAGCCAGCCAGGTTGTGGGGTTTAATCTTTCTCCTCTGTGTTTTGGGGCACGCTGCCTGGGCTGCAGTTTTCCCATCAGTTATCCCGTGGGGATCACAAAAGTAAACTGCCTTGCAGGCAGCTGACAGCAATTAAATATATATATCTCTCACTTTGGGCGAGCACGATGATCATAAACAGGGGCTAAGATGGTTTCGTGCTCTTTGGAAGGAGCTTTAGCTCTGGAATCTCTACACTCAGCTGGTCTGGGGAATCGCTGCGGCGCCTCTGCCAGCCCTTTGCCCGGCTGCTGGAGCGAGGATCGTGAACCAGGGCATGCGTGATGGCCAGCTTCGTTTAAATGTGAGCAAGGATGGAGCACTGGAACAGGCCGCCCGCGCAGGTCGTGGGATCTCCATCTTCAGAGACATCCAAAGCCCACCTGGATGCCATCCTGTGTGACGTGCTCTAGTAGGGCAGAAGCTGGACTAGATGATCTCTAGAGGTCCCTTCCGACGCCAACAATTCGGTGATCCAGTGCCTCTGGTGGGACAGGTCTGTTTGCAAGCCATCGGCTGCGCTTGCCGAGTGGGCGACTCTTTCTTGACTCTGCTTGGCACCTGGGTGCCATCCTGTGTGACATGCTCTAGCGGGAGGGGTTGGACTAGATGGTCTCTAGAGGTCCCTTCCAACAATTAGGTGATTCTGTGCCTCTGCTGGGACAGGCCTGTTGGCAAGCCACCAGCCGCGCTCGCTGAGCTCATGATTCTTGCTCGGCTCCCTCCCAGGGAAGAGAAGTCCTCACCGTGCGCACACGGCGCGGAGCCACGGCTTCCCTCTCGTAACCCAACGTGCCTGAGGCAGCTGGATCTGCAACCCGTGACGTGGCGTGGAGGAGCACGGGGAGGTCACGGTGCCCAAGCGCCCGGTTGGAAGCCGCGTGTTCCCCAGATGCAGCCCAGCGCCTTGGCTCCTCCGAGCGTCACGTGAGCCGCCGTGCCAGGCACTTGTCCCTGCATAACCTCCTGTCTGATATGTAAGATGTCGCTATTCATGTGAATTTTTGGAGACAGAACCTTAAACGTCCTTATTCTAATCTCGGTAACGTTTTTATGCTTGTTTTGAATGGATCCGTCACGCAAGACAGTGGAGCGTGAAGCCCTGTATCCTACCCTGCCTTGGAGCTCTTTGGTATTCTGGATTAACAGCAAAACGCAGCCACTTGATTTTAACCCTGATGCCTCCTTCATGGCAAAAGAATGTCAGTTTGAAGCAGTGCAGTTGCTCTTTGGAGCAGTGAAGGGTGTAAAGCAGGTGTCAGAGATGCGGCGCTGGCGTGGTTTTATAGCTGCAGAACCAGGACACGGCCGCGGCCAGGGCTTAAGCGGTGGGGAAAAAAGAAGGGTCATGGTTTTTACAGAGAGTTATGCCTCAGCCTCGTGCCCTGCAGCGTGCATCTTGCTGGCTTCGGGCGAAGGGGATGCAAGGAGTCGCAGCCTTCTGGTGCCATGGTGGGATTCGCCAGCCCTCAGCCTCTCTCAAACCAAACCCAGATGGGAAAAGACAAATCTTCTAACGAAGGCGTTGCGTTGCAGCTGAGATTTGGGTGTGATTTCTGTCTGCGCGGCTGGTTTCTGTCATGGTGTCTAGACCTACTTGCTGGTGTCAAGATCAAACATGTGGTCAGAGCATGTCTTGGCTCCCACCGGGGCTCTGCACCCACGTTGGCTTCCCATGGAAGCCAGGGTGTGTTTAGCCTGGGCCTGGCCTTGATATGAAATTAAAAAAGCAGCCAGGAGATATACCTGGAAGCTCTTTTAGGTTTTACAATCTAGACATAGCTGGGGAAAAAAAAAAAAAAAAGAGCTAGTAGGGTTTTTTTTCCCTGTCTTGTCTGCAAATGAGGATAATAATTCCTACTCCTCACCTTTTGTCTGTTCAGATGAAACCTCTGGAGGGTGGGTCCCGACTTCAGAGACCAGCACGATGGGACAAGTGACTTTAGCTGGGATTCCTAGGGGACTGTAAATAATGGAAAACTTGATG
>NW_009714364.1:47079-48887 GCF_000703405.1 Apaloderma vittatum
GTTTGGGACATGCCTGTGCTGGTTTCGGAAAGTTCAAGAGGTCTTTTCTTTGCGAGTGCTTTTACACGTCCCGGAATGAATTCAGTCTTTACTATTGCTTAAAACACACCTAAAAGTATGTCACTGAGCAGCGTCCAAAACAAGCTTAGCAAACAGGCGTTCACTGCGTGTCAGGTTTTAGTCCTAATTTACGAGCAAGGAAATGGAGCAGGGGAGGAAGAGGCAGCGCCACAGCCTTCAGACGCCGTTCGGTGGAGGCACAGCAAAAAAAACATCGAGCAGTTGTGTTCTGTGTCACATTTGTCAGAAATAAACCTGCCAATACAACAAATGTGGCTCTCCCTAAGCTTTTTTTTTTTTTTCCCCTAATGTAATATTAATCTGTGCACTCGTGTGTGTGTTTGGGCAGGATTTAGAGCATTCCATCAGTTGTGCTGCTCGTTTGCACCGACACGGCTTTGCTCTTGGGGGCTGCTGAGGGAGAGAGAGGAGTGGAAGGAAAGGGCTTGAGATGGGGGAAGTGATAGCACAGCAAGCAGCCAACCACTCTGCCTTTAGGAGAAAAAACCGACATACCTAAACCAGTACTTCTGAAACTAGAATTGCCAACAACTGCAGAAAGCGTCGTTGTGGTGAAGCTCTGTGTGCTCAGCTCCCCTTTCGGATTTTGGAGCGTTTTGCTTTTCTTTCCCTCTTAAAAAACCCTGGCTGCGTGAAGCCATGTTTAGGTTTGAAGCTCCTCGTGGAAGTAGCCTGTTGCCTTCCTTTGCTACAGCTCAGCGTGAATAACGATGGGGTCGGAAACCTGGGAGGGTTAAACACGGGGATTTGGAAAGGCGTGGAAGGCAGTGAGATACACATACGTGTGCATGAACACGTGTGTGCAACACGCATCCCTAACGGCCTCTTTAACTCCTGCTGCTACGTGACAGTGACCTGTATAGCAGACTACAGAAATTATGGGTTTTTTTTTCCTTTAAACTGGTGAGTTCCTTGGCATCTTCTTCATCTTCCTCCTCCAAACTCTATCTGCATATTGCAGTTCCTCGGGTCCTGGAGGAAGAGCTCTCCTCCTCCCCACCTCTTGTAGCTGCCCGGAGTAGTTTGCCATATCAGCTGCAGGAGCATTTGGAAACCATGGGAATTGCTTTACTGAGCCCAGGGGCCGAGCGTTATCTCTGGTCCGGCTGGGGAGGAATGTAGGAGCTGCGTCCAGATCTGCGATAGTGATGCGACGAGCTCCGAGGAGCGAGTTTGGTTGCTGCAGCGAGGAGGGGGCAGGGAAAGCTTATTTTTAACTGGAAACTGTACGAGCGAGGCTGGAGTGCCTCTCTGCTGTCTTGCCATCGCCGAGCGGCCGTGCGAGCGGAGTTACGTGCAGCGCGTAGGTACTAGCGGAGCGGGTGGTTGTGTGGGGATGGGCTGGAGGCGACTCAGATGGAATGACCGTGCGTGCCGGCTGCTTTGACTGAGTGTTTGAACTCGGTGTCGTAACGAGCAATTCCTGATATCGTTTATCTACTTTTTTCTTTTTCCCCCCCTCCAGTGGGGTCGATTCTTCCCCGTGCCCTGCTCCTCGGGCTGCCTGTCTCCCAGCCGTTCCCCTTTCCCTTCCCAACTCTCACTCCCTTTCTCTCTCCCATCCTTAATCTTCCCACCCCTTCCTCCCACCCGAGCCTGACCCTTCTCTCTTCTCGCCCCTCCTTCCCAGTCAATCCCTCCCCCTGCTCTGGATCTGCTGGCTGTGGGATTTTTTCTCATGCTCCCTGGCAGATGTGGCAGCTTTTGGAGCTGTATCATCTAGGAAC
>NW_009714364.1:48923-50297 GCF_000703405.1 Apaloderma vittatum
CAGGAATGGATCGCTGAGAGAATTTCAATCTCCGACTGCTTTTGTCTTGTGGTAGTGACTTTTATTATTTATGTTTGTGACATTTCTTACAGTTGTCAGCAGTGAATGAAAGACTGAAGTCTAGTAGATTATTATAAAATCAGCATCACAGTATTTGTGTTGTTGTATTAAAGGGGTGCTGCCTGCGTTTAAATACAGGTTTGGGTTACTAAATCTTGTATGCATAAAATGTTCTTATGATTTTCTTACTGACATAGAAAGGGCCTGTTTTATGTATTTTATTTAAACATTCTTTAGCTGCGTATTGGAAATACAAGTAAATAGCTCTTGCATGAAAACCACAAAGCGAGACTCTTTAAATATAGACCTTCTCAGTGAAATGCAAAACCTACTCAGATTATTACAATCCACAGGATTTCAAATAACTATTTTTAGTGCATGAATTATAATTTGATCTTATTGCAGTGTACCTTTAAACCACCTGTCTGATCTGGCAACGTCTTTATAATCAAAGATTGATGCTGACCGTATAAAGCAAATGTCACTGGACACCCAGGGGTCTGTTGTATTTGGAGTTGATGACATTTTGTTGGGTTTAAGATGTCTATTACAAGGCAATAAGGTAGATGCAGGCCGTGCCAGCTAGTCACCCTGAAAGTGGCCGTGAAGTCAGCAGATGCTTCTTTCTGGCTTTGGGAAGCGTTGCTTTTGTGTGTAGGATCTAAGTGTAGTCCAAGTGTTGATTGACATGTCTAGTGATTGATGTAATATTTATAAAAGTGTAGTGTTTATGCTTGGGCAAACCGATACGCTGGCACAGAGCCACTCTTCATTTTGGGGCCAGAACATCAGCCAGGCTTTAAAAAAATTGCCTTCTGAAGGAGTTAGATGATCTCTAAGGTCCCTTCCAGCCTGTGCCATTCTATGATTCTATGAGCTCAGCTAGAATCGTTCTCCTTATGGGAGAAACAATCGAAACGGCCCCAAAACAATTAATACCACAAGGGCTAACGATTGTGGCATTTGTAACCCCTTGCTCGCCGAAGCAGTTAAAGAGCAAACTTGGAAGATGCTGTGCGCAGTGCCCTGACCATCTTCTCCGGATGAAGATGAGATGAGGAATGAATCTGCGAGAGTAGGAGCAGGAGAGGGAAGGAGGGATGCTGGGTGGAATAGTAGCATCGCCCCACCCCGGCGGGTCAGGTAGCTGTCGTGAGACTGACACGTAGTCAGCAATGCAGAACTGCAGATATAACACGACAGATACACCCTCCTCCTGCTTTCCTTGGAGCCTGTGGAAGCTCCTCGGTAGCACCAGCTGTTGGTTTGAGCAGAGCTGTTAGAGTATCTTTCCTTTGCAGGATAGTCTGCCCT
>NW_009714364.1:50432-62509 GCF_000703405.1 Apaloderma vittatum
CGCTCTTCCCGTAAGCTCTCCATTAAGAGTATTTGTGTTTTCATTGGAACATATTCCAAGCAAAGATGATTCTGGCTGTGAAACCTCTTCTAGGCAGTTGATTCCAGCCTCTTTTGTAAGTTTTTTTTCGTGTTTTTTTTTCGATTGCCTAACCTTTTGCTTTCTTTTTCAACTGTGAGGTATCTGTAGTAGGCTTTTGGCCGCAGCACTGCAATGGGCATTGCCAGGGTGTGAAGTCTGTTTTTCACCAAGGATGGATTGCATGACTGGGGACTGAAATGGTGTAAAGGTCCTGCGACATAAAAACACTCCCCATCCCGGTGACTACAGGATCATGGTAACCAGATTTTGAGCCAGTGTGCATATGTGGCTCAGGACCTCAGTCTAGCACTAGGAAGCAAAGTTGTTGTTCACCTGGTGACTGTACTTTGCTCCCCAAACAAGTTTTAAGTGGAACAACCTGGAAAATATTCGACCTGTATTTCACTGAAGGGGGAGAAAATAGCCCGAGGTACGCTGATTTTCGAAACCAGTGTCCTCTAGAGGTGTGCTCATGCCCACACCACAGCCTGTTATCTCTGTGTGTGTTCTGTGTCTCTGACCCTTGTAAATGTTGATTTGACACAAATAGCTGGGAGCTGAGGTCCTGTGCAGGGGAAGAGTCATCACTACAAGGCTGAAGACTAAGTGGCAAAAATCCTCTACCTGTCAAGGAGGAGGTAGCATTCATCACTTTAAGGAGTGTTAGTCAGGGGCAAATGCTAATATTAAAGTTGTCAGGAGAAAGGAAAGAGCATATAAACATTTTTTTTCTTTATGGATGGATGTTAATTTACTTTTAAGAAACTTGTACATCTTTCTCCCAAGCTAGAGACCTAAAGGGTTTTGGCGCTGGGTCTTTGTTTTGCCTGTTTTGCCAGAAAGCATCCTGGAGAGGGGATGACGAGCTCTGGAGCACGCCGGTTCCATCGCAGCCACAGAACAGTAATCTGCCCATTAAAAATGTAACTTGGAATGCTTGTAACTTTAAAGACATCAAACCAATCAGCAGAATCATAGAACAATTCAGGGGAGAAGGGACTTCTCGGGAGACCTGGAGTCCAACCCCACACTCCAAGCAGGGTCTTCTCTCAGCATCAGACCAGGTTGCCCAGGACTTTGTCTTCAAGAGCAAACTTGCTCTTGAAAACCTCTGAGGATGGAGACTGCACATCTGTCTGGGCAACCTACTCCAGTGCTGGACTTTTCTGGTCACGAGAAAGATTTTCCTTCTATCCAGAGCCAGGACCTTTCTTGCTTCGATTTACACCCGTCATCTCTCAGACTCCTACCACCCTCCATCATACAAAGCCAGCCTCTCCACAGAAAATTTCCCTACCTCTGAGCTGCTGCTTCATGGCAAGACTAACTTCCCCTCACCCCATCTTCCCTGGGTGTCTCGTGTGAAGATGTTCCTTCCATCGCAGTTACTGAAGCCTTCCCACCTCTGTGACTGCGCGCCGAGCTCTGGTTCTTCCTACCTTCCCAATTTCAAAAAGGTCTAAAACTTTCAGCTTCTGTCCATCTCTATCACTTTCTTTTTGGCTATAAAGTCTAAGTTCAGATTCTGCGTGTCTCTTGTGCTGGGGTATATTTAAGTGTTAGCTGCTTTTGGCGTGTTGCAATTGCAACGGCTCTTCACACAAACTGTCTCTCTTAGCCCCCAAGGGAAAGGAGTCTGAGGTTTTAATTTTAGCTTCTTCACCTACCTGCTGACAGAATTTGATTTCCACCTACTACCTCCTCTCTCTCTCCCAAGCCCTCTGTCTAAGCTAGAAAAACTGAGATCCAAAATCAGTCTTGGGCAGATTTTCCTCTGGCAACAACTCTGTTGTCTTTAAATGGGAATCGAATGTATAAGAGTTCCTTGGAGGAACCAGTGAGAAGACAACCCGAGCCCTCTTTATAACAACCCTTAATTCCAGGCTCGTAGTGGAATCCACACTGTCTAACTGGCCACACTCCAAAGTCATTTAACCTAGGTTTGCAAACCCTGTAAAATATAAATATGTATCTCATGTATATTTAAAATGTTGATATCAGGCAAGATGAATTTGTAGAAGGAGAGGAAGCCAAGTGGTAGGAGTTCAACCATGGCAATAACAGGTGCCTGTTTCTCTTCCGAAATAGGAGCATTGCTTCACAGTGGGCAGAGCCCTACAAAGGTCACTAGAAATCCAAGCTCAGCCACTGCTTGAGCAAGTGGTTGCTCTCTTGTTGCCTCTATTTTCTCATCTTAAAACGCAGATGATCAACTCTGTTGTCAAGGTGCTTGTCACTGGAGAATGTTCTTAATACAACGCAATTAACTGGTGTAATTGATGCGTGATTGGGCATGTTGGATCTCGACGTGCAAGAGGGCTGACGGCGCTGTCTTCTCTGCTCCAGGCGTCATGTTCCGCAAGAAGAAGAAGAAACGCCCGGAGATCTCGGCTCCGCAGAACTTCGAGCACCGTGTCCACACTTCATTTGACCCAAAGGAGGGCAAATTTGTGGGCCTGCCGCCGCAATGGCAGAACATTTTAGACACGCTGAGGCGCCCCAAGCCGGTGGTAGACCCTTCGAGGATCACGAGGATGCAACTCCAGCCTATGAAGGTAAGAGAGGAAGACTACTCTGTCCTGTTCCCTGGGCTTTCCTGTTCCTCGGTGACATCCAAGTTGAGGCAAGGTTACCATTGCCCCATATGTCTTTAAAAGGGGCTGAGGGTGGTGTCCGAAAGGAATCCAGTGGATAGCAGGGTCTGGGCTTTGATAGCACTGGTTTACCTGACAGGATGGTGTGGAGAGGTTGGGACTGGTCTCTTCTCACAGGTGATTGGTGACAGAACAAGAGGGAATGGCTTCACACTGCAACAGGGAAGGGTTAGACTCAGCATTAGGAGAAATTTTTTCCCAGCAAGAGCAGTCAGAGATTGGCACAGGCTGCCCAGGGAGGGGGTTGAGTCCCCATCTCTGGAGGTGTTTAAAGGCCGTTGGGATGTGGTGCTGGGGGAGATGGGTTAGGGGTGAGCTTTGTAGAGTAGGGTCAGTGGTTGGACTCGATGGTCCCAGGGGGCTTTTCCAACCTGAAGGATTCTGTGATCCTATGACTCCATGATAGTAAGCTCATCAGAAACGAGGACAGTAGTATCCGTCACCGCGGTAGTGTCGCCGCTCCGATAACCAGCTGGCTGCCTGTCACCAACACCAAGGACCTGCGAAAGCTCCCGTGGCAGCCGACAGGGCCTGGGATGTGTTCAGCTGTTGTGCAGGGAAGCGAAGAGGAGAATTCACAGGGGGGACTGTTTTAGCAAGTTTGTCGTTCTCGTGGGTGAGCAAATTTGGCTGGTAATTAAGTTGACAGGGAAGCCCGAGCGGGAGGGAGCGGGGCACTCTAGCTCACTGCTCGTGGGTGGCGAGGTGAATCACAGACCACTGTGTTGGGATCCTCAACGATCATCTAGTCCAATCCTTTAAGGTAAAGAAATACAGTTGAAATGAGCTGGCCCAGCACCCTGCCAAGCTGAGCCTTAAAACTGTCTAAGGCTGGGGAATCCACCACTTCTCTTGGAAGACTATTCCCATGTCAAGTTGCTCTCATAGTGAAAAATTTTCCCCTGGAGGCCAGCTGGAATTTCCCCAGGAGCTACTCGTACCCATTACCCCTTGTCTTTTCCATGTGACTCCTCTTAAAAAGGGAAGTGAAGGAGAGACAACGGGGAGCAGGACTAAACTGGGGTTTGTAAACCAGCATTTTAACAGAAAATGGGACACAGCGAACAGCAGAATAGCCTTAAAGCAAGTCCTTTGGTAAAAAGAAACAGGTTTCGGATCCTTGTGGATGGGTGAATGTGGAGGGGTGGATGGCTGTCGACGATGGCATCTGGAGCTCCCAAGTGACCTGCTGTGGGACAAGAGGCACGTTCACAACAAGCTCTTGGAAAAGGAAAGATGGTGACGGAGTTACTGCGTTCAAAGTCTTGCTGGCTCATGGGGAGTTTTTGTTCCCAGTCTAAAACCAAAATCCCTACAGGGGCCTCAAAACGGAAAGGTTTGTTGTACTTGGTGCCCTGGTCTGGCCCATGTGGGGGTGTTGGGTCATAGGCTGGGCTTGATGATCTCAGAGGGCTTTGCCAGCCTCAACGATTCTGCGATGCTGTAAAACAGAGATGTTACTACCTGGACTTTAGGTGAAAGAAAATAGTTGTCTCTCTGATGGGTGTATTTAGCTTTTTGTGTACAGATGCTTAAAACGCAGGGACAACATCTGAGCATCACGCAAGCATTAACGCAGAACCAAACTCGTAATTTGAGTGGCACGTCAGGATCCTTGAGCAGAATGCTGATTCAGAAAGGGAAATCTTGCTCGGGAAGAACAGATAAAGAAGGAAGGAGGAGGTGTTGCCTTCTGTTGTACGGTGTCCTGAATGTGCTTTGAGGTTCAAAATGTAGTAGGAGACGGGACCACAATCCAGAGGAGAGATACAATGTGTAATAAGAGACCAACTTGGTTAGATCAGGAGCTCTCTAATGAGCTTAAACTGCAGGAGGATTGCTCAGAAGGGTGGAAACTAGGTCAAGTTATAAAGGGCAAATAGAAAAGAAATTTATGTAGGAACAGAACTGGAAGGCCAAGGCACAAAAGGAGATGTTATTCTCAAAGAACATAAAGGGCACGAAGGAAACATCGTAAGTACGCTGAGGAGGAGAAGGAGGATGAAGGAAAGAATTTGTTTGCTGCTCATGTTGGGAAAAAAAGTTAATAACAGATGACACTGAGAATTCTTAAATGTTTAATGATTTTTTTTCAGTCTGCGGTTAACTGTGATCGGTGGGCTAGCACAATTAAAACGAGCGTGTTGGGATGAGAACACAGAATAAGAAAAGAACAGAAACGAGACGTCTCAGATAAGTTACATATTTTCAAGTCAGCGGGGCCTAATGAAATTCAAGGAATCACAGATCAGTCAGAAGAATTTCAATTCCCAGAAAGAGACTGGAACAAATCAGCAAGTAATCTATTTGCAGCCACTTCCTAGGAGATAGCAGGGTGAGAGCCAGCAGCCAGCACAGATTTCTCCAGAACAAATCATATCGAGCAACCCGACTTCTGTCAGTCACAGGGGATCGGGTTTGGGGCCGGCGAGAAGCGAGAGCGCTCTCCTACACCTTGACTTCAGTCGGGCTCCTGACACAAATTGCTCCGGCATTCCCGGAGCAAACCCAGCAGGTTTTCTCAAGTATTAGGAAGAAGCATCCTCAAAAGGATGTGTGAGGCGTCCCTGTCAAGATGGAAATGGGCGTGAAGGGATTTACTGGAGTTTGTCCTGAGTCTAATACTGGTGGGTGCTTTCATGTGGGACTTACTAAGCTTCTAGATGGCAAAAGCTGAAGGGAGGTGCAAATCTTTAAGAGAACAAGGACAGAATACCCAGCAGTCTTTAAAAACTAGAGGAGAATCTTAGTACAGTGTTGTTGGTTTTTTTGCCTGAGTAAGTTCAAATGCAAATAGACTCTCTTAGACTGTATCACGTAGTTGATTATTTCTGGTAAACTCCATTTGAACTAATTCCTGTTTGATTATACCGATCAATAGTAAGATTTATTTTTTTTTTCTCCCCAGTGCTAATTGCCCTATTAGGCCAATCCCTTATATGTGGAGTCCTGGATACAATTATTATGATTACCATAGTTTTTTCCTTTTTTTTTTTTTTTTTTTCCTATGTACAAGCCTGTAAAGGCTCACTTTTCTTTTTAAAATTATCGTTTCTAAATTTTGGCCAGCACGCTATAATCTTTGTAAGGACACTCCGTATAGATTTGGCTCAAATCTGGATGCTTCTTCATGAATTTGATGCAGCCTTTAAACGCAGCTGCAGAGTGCAGCTCATTCCCATCTTCTCTGCCCGCTGGGGAGAGGATGGACGTGATGGGCTAGAAGTGCACCAGGAGGGGCTGGAGTCTGATTTTAGAAGTTTTTAACAAGGCGGTGAGATGGAATGCATTTTCTAGAGGGGTCACAGCACCTGCTCTTGGAGACTTATTTTGAGTACACGCTAGACTGAAGTCTTTCTGGACTCTTGTCCATCTACTCTGGCCAAGCCAGCCTCTTGAGATTCCTTCCAACTTTGAGTTATTCTTCCTCCCAGTTTGCAGAAACACCGAACCATCACTGAGCATTGGAGGGCTGGTTTCTGAGCTGGTTTCTGGCTGGTTTCTGACCGTTTACTTTTGGTGGTTTTTTTTTCCCCTGTATCTAATTTGTTACGAAAGCGCTGGGGATGGTTTGTGAGGAGCTCCACGTGCCGCTCACCCAACGACGGCTGGGGGAGGGTGCAGGGACGCGGTGAGGGATGCGTGTTCCTACAACAGGACTCGAGAGCAGAATTTCCCGCTGCAGGTGACGCTGCATACACCGTGGGATGAGTCAGATTGTCCTTTCTTCACCTTGCTCGACAAAACCTTCGCTTCTGCCTTTCATTCTCAGACACTGAGCAAACCGGGCGCTCATTTTGTGCGCCGTGGTGGCATTCTCTTGAAATTACTGGAGCTGCTGTTTTGCACCAGCTAAATATTAGGCTCAGTGTAATTAATTCAGCATCTTTAGAAGATCCCTGGAGTTCGGTTAGCAAACAGGAGATTGCCATCACTCCAGGGAGGGACTTTCCTCAGGCAGAGATTCATGACAGTGTAGGAGTGACTCCGTGCTGTGAATTTCTGCAAAGAAATGAAACGTTTTGGTTCCCGGCACTAAAAAGCTTCTGCAAGCTTTTCAATTCCAGCATAAACAAGGTAGAGCCCTACATAATACACCAACTGCTTCGAGTGTGCGACCTGTGCAGTGACATTGCTTGTCTGGATGGGAGCCTTGTTCTTCATCGTTTGCTTACAAGGCAGTTGTGAGCTGTTGTGACCCTTTGTTCATAACTTTTAATTATAATAGCTTGGCAGAACAGAGGAAGGATGCGGAGCTGGAACAGTGTGGTCTTCACTGGTCAGGATTACAATGTATTAGCAAAACCCAGACTAAGGGAGGCTGATTATGACAGAGTGCCACGGGGGTGAGATGAACCTTGCGATGGAATGGCAAGGTGGTTTTTGCAGCAGGCTGTAACTTCTTCTGAGAACTAATATTCTTGGGAGCTTGCTGAGGCTAAGTCAGTGATGTAGCGCAACTACATTTCAGCACGATGTAGCGCAAATACATTTCAGCACGAGAGAGTCAGGAGTGCTAAAACCATCCCAGTTTTTCTCTAGTGTTGCCCTCTAGATTGCAGAACTCACCATCACGGCTGAAAGCGCTGCTCCCTCTGGCAGGAGGAGGTGACTCAGCGATGCCTGTTTCTGTCCCCCCTCAGTAAAGGACAATGAAAAAAAGACAGAAAGAAAAATATCTCTTTTTTTCCTAAAAGTCATTGGGTCGTCTTTGGCCAGACAAGCAAAATCTGACCCTTGTCAAAATAAACTGAGCCTCGTTTTTCACAGCTCTTGATTTTTTTTTCCCCCCCCATGTTTCACAGACGGTGGTGAGGGGCAGCACGGTGGAAGTGGAAGGCTACATCTCCGGCATCCTCAACGACATCCAGAAGCTTTCTGCCATCAGCTCCAACACCCTGCGGGGAAGGAGCCCCACAAGCAGGAGGAGAGCTCAGTCCCTCGGGCTCCTGGGAGAAGACAGACCCCCGGACATGTATCTCCAGAGTCCTGAAGCAGACTGGGCAGACAGATATGGAAACTACCTCAACTGCAACGGTGGTGCCAAGGTGACGCGGAGGCAGACGATGTGGCCGGATTACAAACCCCGCCTGGAAGGACAGTCTCACCCCAACGGCATGGTCACCAAAGCTCAGTCCCTCGGGCCCTCCGAGTTCCAGGGCGCTGATGGCAGCTGCCTCCAGCGTTCCTCGGCGCTGCCAGCTCTACCAGGGGACGGCGAGAAGACGGGCAGAAAGAGCTCGGAGGAGTGCTGGCCTCAGCCTTGCCTCGTCCGAGCAGCCAACTCCAGGCCCACGGGGGAGGGCAGCCCCAGCTCCAAATCGAGGGAGAACAGCCTGAAGAGGAGGCTGCTGCGCAGCGTGTTCCCCGCGTCCAGCGCCTCCAACAAGTCCGGCCCTTCCCTGCAGATAAAGGTACGGGTATTCCGAATGTTTGAGCAAGCGCAACCTCGACTTTGCAGTTCTGGGGGCTCCTTCATGCAGCCGAATGATTTTAATTGTGAACGTCACGCAGTCATCTCACGCAGTCAAAATTGTCCTGGACGAGGGAAGATGTGTAGTCCCGCTGAGCCTTACAGAACACACTGCTGGGCACAGCTCGGGAGGGCAGCCAGATCCACCTGGGAAAGGCTCCTTAGTGTGAGGCTGGGAAGGAGGCACTTGCCCATTTTTGCCCTTCCATAGTAGAAAAGGCATAACCTAAATGCCGTTGCGCTAGCATAAATGTGCTTTTGCCATTTGGGAAATTGCCATAATTCACATTAGTAAAGTATTCTTTTTGCCTGTGCAAGACAGAACCACATCAGGAGAGCTTGTTGGCCGTAGCGGCATCTGCCAGCCTGCCTACAACAGCAACCTTCCCATCGGCACCGCGGCAAACAGGGCGTCTGCCTGCTGGGGTTTGGTGGGCATGGGACAGCCTGTGGCTGCCTCTCCCCCAGGACAGCTACCCTGAATGAATGGCTCAGTATAACGAGGCAAAAAACTCTGGTTCCAGTTACTGGGTAGGAAATGCAACGCTTTGGGCCACTGCTCCTAATGCATCCCAGGCTAAGCCAGCACGAATCGTCCCTCCACGGCTGCTGGGTGGTTTCTGAGGCTACGCCGGGCTGGTGTGAGGCCAAGGTAATTTCTTGCAGGCGTGGAGTCCCTGAGCTGGCAGGGAAGGCTGCAGGAACCACTGGCCCGACCAAACCGACTGCTGTAAAGGCTATTGCAGGGTGGGGCTCCTCGGAGTTTGCATAAGGATGCGGCTGAGGCTTTCAGAGCAGCCTTCGCCTCGCAGATTCCCCTTCCCAGGGAATGGGGTTTTAAAGGAATGCAGTTCATGGGTTTGCAGGCGTGGAGTCCCTGAGCTGGCAGGGAAGGCTGCAGGAACCACTGGCCCGACCAAACCGACTGCTGTAAAGGCTATTGCAGGGTGGGGCTCCTCGGAGTTTGCATAAGGATGCGGCTGAGGCTTTCAGAGCAGCCTTCGCCTCGCAGATTCCCCTTCCCAGGGAATGGGGTTTTAAAGGAATGCAGTTCATGGGTAGCACAAACTCCACTTATTGCTGTCTCTGACTTGAGGCTGGAGGCTGTGGAAGAACGATTCTGTCTTTGGAGCACGGGTGCCTTTGCCGGGCCTCCGCACTTTCATGAGGAGGCGCAGAGATTCCCGCTCAGACGGCGTGTGCAGGGGTGTGCTGGTGTGTTTGAACCCGAGCTGCTTGTGAGAGGAGGACAAAAGACCCTGAGGTTGTCTAGTCCATCGCAGATGTGATGCCGGGGGAGATGGGTTAGGGGTGAGCTTTGCAGAGTAGGGTCAGTGGTTGGATTCAGTGATCCCAGGGGGCTTTTCCAGCCTGAGTGACTCTGTGATCTCCCTGCTCTGGTGAAGGGCCAGTGCCATCGGTGGCCGCTGTTTATCTAAGATGTTCTTAACATCAACGAAAATCCCGGTCTCCCTCGCAAATGGAGGTGCTGGCGTGCAGCTGTGTAAGAAACGCATTTCTGCAGACAGAAGGGAACGGGGATATAAGTGGCTGGAAGCGGGGAGGTGGGTGCCTTGACACGTCACCACGGGAAGGTCAAGTGCTCCCTCCTTTTGACCTAACATGGATTTTCCCAAGTGGGAGAACCAGGCACATCTCAAAATGTCCAGAGACTGAAAATGTGTATACAGGGGCTGTCAAATCACAGGAGCAGGAAATAGTCCTTACGTGTGGTTACACGAACATGTGGGAGCTTGCACGCACGTTGTGTGCCCTTCTGGGTGCTCTAGGTTATATAAAGCTTATTTTTATTTTTTTTTTGCCTCCTCTCAGCTGAGACAAAACAAGAATTGGGAAATAAATATTTCGTTGCCATGAGCATGCCTGTACAGGATTGCAGGGGTGGAGCTGGAAAATGAGGAGGAAGTAACTTCTGACAGGCGGTTTGCGTTCCCCGGCAGCAGGAGCTGCTCCATCGTCCTTCCAGGGCCCCTGCGCCTGCAAATGAGCCATGTGTGTGCGAGGCTTAGGCAGATTTTACTGTTGACAAAAAATCCTTGATTAAAACCCAAAGTGCATAGAATTAAATCCCATACGCTTATTTTCCGTCTGAGACGGAGAAAATGAAGGCTCTTCAGAAACATTCTCTACTGGCAGTTCTTGGTTCCCGTACCCGTATTGTTAGCTTTACTAATAATCTGTCTGAATGGTGAGAAGAAAAGAAGCTTGTTGCTTTGAAGTTGTTTTTTGTTTTGCCTATAACATAAGTGACTGGCTTGTTCTTTCTGAAGCCTCTGCTTTGTCAGACCGGGCATCATTTAACATATAGGTAAGCTTCTAACATATTTTATGCCTAACCTGCTAAGACGGTGTTGAATTTTTGTCAGCATTTCCAGGGTGAATACTAGCACTTCAGGATTTATCCTTTTTTAGGAGAGCTGTGTGCACAGGAATGCGTGTCCTGAAGCCACGTTACCGCGGGCGGTGATCTTACTCCATCTCACAAAGTGCTCAGGGTTGGGCCAGCTTGGGGCTCGAGTGGGAGCTCTCCAAAAGCCTCGAGTGATCTGGGGAAGAGGCTGCTGATCCCAATTCGTTGCAGGTCTGGTCTGAGCCGCTAGGATGGCTCTGCCTGGCTGAAGTCTCGCGCTGGCCACCAGCAGCCATCCTGGCCCGTGGTGCTTTTCCCAAACCAGAGTTAATTCCGTGTCTGATGGGCAGGAACGCTCCGCAGGCACCCGCCGAAAGTGCAGAGAGAGTTTTCAGTAGGCAGAGCATAATTGCCCAAAGGGAATTAAGCCAAGACATCAAAGTGATTTACAGCTTTGGCACGAATCCTCTTTCCTTTCATATATAGGAAGATCAGAGGCGCAGAGGGATGAAGGGTTTTCAGATTCTCTGCAGCACAGGTTGCCCCCGAGTTTTGGTGGTGAGGTTGGAATGGTTTCTAACAGCTGGTCCTTTTGTGTGGTTTTGGGGGTTTGGTGTTTTCTTTAAAGCATGTGCTTTACCAGGCCCTCGATCTGGAGGCCCTTAAAGCACAGCTCCCCAGCCTAGAGCTGGTTCCTGATAATGCCCACCCGCGTGGCTTCCCCTCGTCGTGCAGCAGAGCTGGAGAAAAGAACCCAGAGCTCTTGACTCCGCTCTGCTGCAAAATGCACGAGGCCGGAGTGGACTGACACAACTGATTCATAGAGTCGTAAAAGACCACCAGTTCCTGAGGCTTCTTTCTGCTCGTTAGCCTAACCACCACCTTTTCTTTGTCCTGCTTTCGTATTCCGAAGCCCAACGCTTTCTTCAGGCCCCAGCAGTGGGGTTCCCCGCGCAGCCCTGCGGCCAAAGCCCAGTCTCTTCCACCAGACCAGCCTGCATCCGATTTCCCCAGGACGATCTCGGACGCTGGGACCCCCCAGAAGTCTCCAACAACGGAGAAGGCGGTGGCTGTGCCGCAAGGGAGACCGTCACCGGCGGGGTCCCCCCGGAACCGTCAGACTCAGACCAGTTCGAGCAACCTTCACCTTCCCCAGGACTCCTCTGCGAAAGGGCAGGTGGCCGGCGAGGACCCGGTGGTTGTGACTCACGAGCAGTTCAAAGCTGCCCTGAGGATGGTCGTGGACCAGGGGGATCCCCGGACGTTGCTGGAGAATTACGTGAAGATCGGCGAAGGGTCCACGGGTATCGTCTGTATCGCTCGAGAGAAGCACTCGGGGCGGCAGGTGGCCGTGAAAATGATGGATCTGAGAAAGCAGCAGCGCCGGGAGCTCCTTTTTAATGAGGTGAGTGATGTCCAGTGACAGGACAAGGGGCAACGGGTGCAACCTGGAGCACAGGAGGGTACACAAAAACATGAGGAGAAACTTGTTGGATGT
>NW_009714364.1:62688-66767 GCF_000703405.1 Apaloderma vittatum
ACCCTGCTCTGGCAGGGGGTGGCACTGGGGGATCTCTGGAGGTCCCTTCCAACCCCAACATTCTGTGATTGTATGATTCAAGTGCGTTTCGTTCTGCTGGCCACCGTAAAGCCGTGGTAGCCGTCAGTGTGGTAAAATGAAGGAAGGAGCAGGACAGATCTTTCTTTTAATAGAATCACGCTAGTACCAAGAAGAGAAGTGACCCAGGGGATGGAGGCTGCCGTGTTGTACTCACAGGGTTGTGCCCCCTTTGCTTTGCTGGGTGAGATGAAGCGGTGTTAGTGACTTCACGGTGGCCAATTGTCCGCTGTGTTTTTACAGGTGGTGATAATGAGGGACTATCAACATGTCAACGTAGTGGAGATGTACAAGAGCTATCTGGTGGGTGAGGAGCTCTGGGTGCTGATGGAGTACCTGCAGGGAGGAGCCCTCACAGACATCGTGTCTCAGATCAGGTACGAGACAAAACCCGAAACGTCGACGCTTTGTGTTCCCACCCGGCAGGCCTGAGCAGTAGGGTGGATATGTCTGGCAAGAATAATTTCCCTCAGAGATCTTGTGCTTGCAGGGTCCTGAAACTACTATGCTTGATAACTGCCGTCCACCTGAAGTGTCTGACAAAAACCCTTGATTAAAACCCAAAGTGCACAAAATTAAATCCCATACAATTATTTTCCACCTGAGACGGAGAAAATGAGGGCTCTTCATGGTGCAGAAGAGACATCTGATGTAGAAGAGACCTCCTTTACAGAGCTGATCCCTCTAGATACCCACTATCCATCTACTTGATGACCTTCCCTGTAAAACACAGCACTCCTAAGAAGCATTGTTTACTATATCCGTTGAATTCTGGCCAGGCAGCTCATTGAATAAATATCAAAGAGCACGCAGAAATAGTTCTCAGTGGTGCAGCCTTAGTGAGGGTGAATTTGCAGCTAACTCCTCTGGGGAAGTGCAGCAGAAACTCGGGATCTGGACTCATTCCCAAATGTCATTGCCTAAAGATAGCAACTCCTGGACACTCTCCTAAATCTATTTTCTTTGTCCACACTGCTTCACATCCATTAATGCCCAAAGCATTTCTCTAGGGCAAAGAAACTGCTCTCAGATGGCCCCTAGAGTCCCACTCAAGAGGGGATGCGGTTGTGCTGATCCTGTCTCACCTCCAGCGCTTTAGCACCCTCCTCCTGCAAGGCTGTGAGCTGGTGCAGGGAACGCCAGGACAGGAAAAAAAAACTATTTAATCTTGAGGAGTGCTGAGCTACAGCACTGCAGAGCCAGTGAAGATCTTGCAGCTTTTGGCTGGCGTGAGAACAAAGGGAACTACAGATGAAAAATTAAAAATATTCTGAAGAGGTTTATGAGGGGTCTGTGTAGTTTGAATTCACCAGCAAAACGGAATTCCATTGTGGGACCTCAGCCTAGATTTGAGTTATTTTACAAAACCTTCATTTGAACCTTTTAACGAATGCTCATTCTTCCACACAGCGGAAACAGGATCTGTTACGACCATTACATTTATCAAAAGTAAGTTGCAAGCCTTTATCAGTTTTTAGCAGGGAGGAAATAACCCTCATTCCACTCATTAAACATTTGCTAAAGGTGATAACCGATTTGCATCTCCAGGAGTGAGGTAATCCCCTAGTAATCTCTTTTACACTGTGCAGTCACTTGAGTGAAACCAAATTCCATACGGGACAAGCTGAGAGCACACCTCTTGGTATCTTCTAGAACCGCAGGGCTCAGAAGCGTAGAGATTTTTCTTACAGCTCCTGCACTATGAGAAGCACTCTTGCTAAATAGGTTGGTTTCTGCCTTGAACATGTCCCGGTATTGGTCTCTGTCCCTTTTTGGGTTAAACCATAATGGCAAAAGTAGCCCCTTCGGGTCCATTGGCCACGGACACGGCACAGGGCAGCCACAATGCGTAGCTGTCCTGGTCAGATGGTCAGTTTGGTAGAGTAAGATATGGCCAGGATGCCAAACAAGCAAGGGGAGTATAAATTTCTGAGCTGATGGTGCCATCTCCTTCGTGAAAGTGTCACAATTGCTCTTAGGAGGGACCGACACACTCTGCCCAGCTCTGCCTTCGAGCACTCTCTTCTCCTCAGTCTTATTTGCAGACCTGGGTTTGAGGAGGTATCATCTTATGCCCTCAGCTGAGAGTTGTCTGAAACAACTGCTAAACCCAGGCTGAGAAGGAAAATTACTCAACTTGGGAACTTGAGCTGTTCTTTGAAATATCAGACTTCCAGTTTGGTCAGTGTGAATGTGCAGAGATCGCTGCCACTGTCCCCAGTTGCAGGAGATAATTTTCATTTCTACCATTTTCACTTATACTTGATCATGGAAGGTTCTCGTGTTGGTGTTCCAGAGAGCAAGAGCTTCTAAAGACAAGGCTCTCGATGCTGGTACTCAGCGTGCTAACAGAGAGAGGGGTAAAATTTGGGAGCGTCCTCCCTGCTTCTAACCTGTAGAGGTGTAAGAGCATCCAAAGCATCTAGCTGCAGCAAACCTGGAAAGGGTCCCCATATTTGCTGTCAAATTAGATGCTTTCTAGATGAAGTTGCACAATAAGCCTTGTGAACATTAGCTTTACTATAGGTGCCTGAAGAAAAGCTGTCTCAACAGTTACTGCAGCACCTTGGCATGAAGCAGCCGTCTTGGCCGAAACAGCATCTTGCAGAATGAATTTAGAAAACGAGATTTAAAATGCAATTTCTCTATATTAGGCGCAAGGAAACTGAAAATCACCAACCATCAGGGCAAAAATCCTTTCAGCGGTACAAGACAGTCATAGAAACACAGTAGAAGGGAGATGGTGGTACGCATCGGGAACCAAGTTGCGTATCTACATTTTCACTTCAGAATTGCGCGGTGCCTTCGAGGAGGAGCTGCGTGAGCGCTCGCCACCACCCGGGACCCCGCGGTCACACTCCCGTGTCTTTCCTTTCAGGCTCAATGAAGAGCAGATCGCAACAGTGTGTGAATCGGTGCTGCAGGCTCTGTCCTATCTTCACTCCCAGGGGGTCATTCACCGGGACATTAAGAGCGACTCCATTCTTTTGACGCTGGACGGGAGGGTACGTCTCCTCAGACAGAGGGTTTCCTGCCTTTGCTGCTGCTGCCCCCTTCGTCTGTCTCCTTATTTCCTCTCTGTGCACTATCTCTTGTGTGTACCTCGTCCCCTTGCTCCCTTTGTCTTCCTTGTCCTTGGCGTTTCTCTCCGCGTCATTTAAAAAATTGTTTTGAAGCTCGGTGGCTTTGCTCTTTGTACAGGTCAAACTCTCGGATTTTGGCTTCTGCGCTCAGATCAGTAAAGACGTACCGAAAAGAAAGTCCCTCGTAGGCACTCCCTACTGGATGGCTCCAGAAGTTATCGCAAGGATCCCGTACACCACTGAGGTAAGGGACCTCAGGTTGGATATTAGGAAGAATTTCTATACTGAAAGGGTTGTCAGGCATTGGAACGGGCTGCGCAGGGGAGGGGTTGAGCTGACATCCCTGGAGGTGTTTAAGAGACGGGTCGATGTTGTATTGGGGGCAATCGTTTAGTAGGTTGATAGGGCTGGGACAAAGGCTGGACTTGATGATCTTCAAGGTCTCTTCCAGCTGATACAATTCTGTGATTCTGTGATTCTATGATTCTGTGATTTTGTAATTCTATGATTCTATGACTGCTGCTCCCTTCTCAGAAGAGGAAGCGTGTAATATTCTGAAGCATCACAGGAAAATACCTATGGGCTTTTCTAGGAGGAGCCTTTAAAGGTTGTTTAAAATACAAATACGACTACAGATTTGATTGTGATGATATCGCTATTTCCTAAAAGAGTAGAAAAAAAACAGGACGGTCTTCCGGGAATGAAGTGTAAACACACTCTATTCTTACAGCCGAAGCTGGCAGAGGCTTGTGCCTGCTGTGGTGTGGGCAGATGTTGGTGAGGAGCTGCCTGGCATGATCCGGATCAGTAAATCCATCAATGCCAGGAAGGGAGGGGAGGGGGGAGGCCGAGGTGGGAGCTCAGAAGTTCCAGGCAGGAGGCAGCAGAGGCTGGTCCAGGAGCCTGGTGCAGCACAAG
>NW_009714364.1:66798-67409 GCF_000703405.1 Apaloderma vittatum
AGAGCTTTATGTGTTGCGACACCAGCGTGGCTCGGTCCTGGGTGGGAAGCTGTCATGGTCCAACTGTGGGAAGGAGCCCGAGAGCATCACACGAGTTTGTGTCTGACCCTCTCAGTAGCGTTTGTCACGGGTGGAGGGTTGCAGTCTCTTGTGAGTGCCACGAAGCCAGGACCTGTTGCTCTAACCTGTGTGCCCTGGTGTGACGTTGGCTCCTGCAGGTGGACATCTGGTCGATGGGCATCATGGTGATAGAGATGGTGGATGGAGAACCCCCCTATTTTAGTGATTCTCCCGTCCAGGCGATGAAGAGACTCCGTGACAGCCCTCCTCCCAAACTGAAAAACTTCCACCGGGTGAGCATACGTGCAAACACTTGTAAACCCGATGGTTATCGTGGGCAAACATCCGCATCAGCCGCCCCCAGCAGAGCTGGCTGTGAAAGCAATCTTGCCGGGACGGGTTTCTGGGGCAAATTCTTTGGTCCCAATGCCTCCGTGGCTGCAAGCTGCTGCTGACAGCTAGTGGCTGGCTTGGGAAAGAGCCCTGAGAATGTCAGGTCACCTGGGCACAGAGCTGGCAGTGCAAATCACAGCTGCTTCAGCTGGTCCCAA
>NW_009714364.1:67463-105840 GCF_000703405.1 Apaloderma vittatum
CTCTCAAGAGTTTCCAGCTTCGCGGCTTTCAGGGCTGCGAAGTCTGCTCAGTGGCCAGAGCAGGAGAGCACAGGACAGGCAGGAGCTCATGGAGCGGCTTTGAAGATGAGCTCAGCCTCATGGTCTCTCGTGAAAAAGTGGCAGTGACATAAGACCCACAGTGATTGCCTTTCAGCCCCCGCTTGGAGCAGCCCTCCTTTCATTTCAGCCCTAGCCTCTGAGATCAAATAGCTTCTGCAGCATCCCGAGCTATCCAGCCTTTCCAATTCATCAGAATATCTGCAGCTGCTAAAACTGAATTATTTAACAGAGTAGGCTGCTGAGCTAACAGCCCGCACTCAAACATCAACAGCCTCTCTTTGCCTTTGCAATGCCAATTAGAATTTCAGGGTCACATTCTGGACGCGGTGCTTGTGCTCCTGAGCTGGTGTAAAACCAGTTCTGGTTTGGATTGCACGCCTGGCTTGGTGAGGTGACCCTGTGAAAGCCAGAGCCATTTGCAGGCTTGCTCTGCTCCACTCGTTCCTGGGAAGCAAACTGGCTTCCAGCTGAGCTCGGGGTGGCCGGGCTCCACGCTGTCGAAGGGGGAGCTCAGCACCAGCCCCGGATCCGTCCCTGCCACTCTCTGCACCGGGTGCTGGGTGCGACGGGTTAATGGGACACCCCCTGGGAGAGCCTTGGTGGCTTTCCTGAAGCAGAACTAGATTTATTGCTGTGGCATGATGTGCCTTCTCCCTGTAGTAATCACAGGGAAGTCAGTCAAAAACACTCATGAAACAAGCAGTAGCGCAGCATGAGCAATATCTCATCACCTGCTTCTAAGTTAACCAGAGCTGGGAAAGTGCCCCCGATCTAAAATGGATTTAATTAGTGGCATTAAAATAAATAAACACAAGCCAAGTTCATTTTTTATTCAGTTTTAATGATGCAGTGCCTTTAAGTGATCCTTGGGTCTGGGTACTCATCCCGCTTCGACATAGCTTTGAAAAGACAAACCTGCCGAGGTCATTTGGCTTTTCGGTGTCCTGCCCTGCAGTTTCTTCATCTTCTTGTACCAGCAGCATCAGGTTTCCAAACACTCAAAACCTAGTTGGGAATCCTATTTAACTACTTCTTCCACAATCTGCTGGGGGTAAAAGAATCAACCCTTCACACCCAAGTGATGTGCCTCAGGTAGCAGGGATTCTGTGGAACTTTTCAGCGAAATTGCAGAAAAGATTAAATAACAAGATGGGAACCAAAACTAACTGAGATGGAAGGATGTGGCAGTCGGTCTTGTCTTAATTCGCTGTGCCTCATCAAAAAGAAAACCCCCAGTGTAAAGGCTGTGCCTGCCAGGGACAGAGAGTTGTGACTGTGGCATAAAAAGCACGATATCTCATGTGATTTTTCTCCGTGAAGGCAGGGTTGCAGAATTGAAATGTACAGGATCCTTTTTAAGCAAATCTACTGCGGCAGCCGGTTGTTGCGTGAGCTGCTGCGGGGTTCCTCGCCGAGGCTGACTTGTTGGTTGTTTTTTCAGACCTCCCCGGTTCTGAGAGACTTCTTGGAAAGGATGCTGACACGGGACCCGCTGGAAAGAGCAACGGCCCAAGAACTTCTGGATCATCCCTTTTTGCTCCAGACGGGACTTCCAGAGTGCCTGGTCCCCCTTATCCAACAATACCGGAAGCGTACCTCTACCTGTTGACTTTACCTAAGGGGCAATGCTAGGAAAAAGTAGTATTTATTAAAAAAAATCCACTGACATATCAAGAAGCCAGGCAGTCCCGTCCTGTGAATGGTGCTCGGAACTTGTCAGCGATCATTGGAGAAGATGATTGTGAATATTGTCCTTGCATTCTCAGCCTTTTGTGGCTTCTCTTTTGCTGAAGACAATCAACACATACTGGATCCAAATGAGACCAAGTATGTCTCAAGAGTAAAGCAGGCGGCTCGTGGATCGCTCCTTCCGAAGAACGGCTTTTTGAAATCGGAGTCTGAAGTTGCGCATCTGAACGTCTGCGAGTTCCTGCCAACCTTGGCTGCTGACTACTGAACCGGAACTCTAATTCCCAGTCAGAAATGTGATCGTCGTTTCCTTAGTTGTACACTGGAGCCTTGCGCCGACTCGAACGTACCTTGTGGGGCACACACCCCTTTAAATTCTCAAACAATGCACAAAGACTTTATAATTTTTTTTCCTCCGAGAATTTTTCACAGAAGATTTTAATTTCCTTCGGCTGAGCGTGGACCTAGAAAACTGTACATATTTTCCTGGGGGGCAGATGTGATCTGTATATATTTGTCTCTGAGCGACTCTCTTGCATCGACATGCTTCTCTTTTGCTGAGGGAGATGTGCGGTTTAGTGGTCGATCTTGAACCCATTTCATGAAATTCACTTTTTGGAGCGGGGAGCCCTTGGGTACGGGCCTCAGAAGAGACTCTGGGAAGACGGATGTCCTTGCCACCGGGAGCTTCTGGTTGAAAATTCGCAGCGTGCGACACCTCCAACGCTGGCGGTAACGGAGAATCTGCCGAAACCTGTTCTGTGCTCGGGTTCCAGGCACCTTTCCTTCCGAGTCCCTTCTCTCAAGAGAGGCTGAGAAATGCCACCCCGAGACAGTTGTCGGGTGACACCTCAGCAATGCTGGAGGAGGCTGAAAGAGTTTCCCGTGTGGCTCAGGAGAGATTTTTGTGCTCGTGCCAGGCGGGTTGTCGAGCCTCCGTCTCGCCCGACTTGGTGCTGCAGGACGCGGGGAGAAGAGGAACTTTTGCCGTACGTCTTGTTATTGGTCTGCCCTTCCCCGACCACCCCTTTGCTGATACATTCAGAAGGTTATTGGTTGTCTAAAGAGCTCTTTCGGGTGTTTTGAAATAGATTTAGATATTTTGTATGATACACTTTTGACCAGTGAGATAGTTGAGGTCATTGGACTCTAGATTGGGATGTGACGTTGTACAGTGATGGTGTGTATTGTTGTGAGGTCTCAAGAATATAATCTTAATGTGTGGAATCGGGATCCTATTTTGAAACTCCAGATACAAATTTATTGAAATTTAAGTTATTCGTGGGACAGTCCTGCTGTCTCAGAAATTAACCTCATAATTACATTTTCTTCAGAAGATGTTAACGATCTCTATCCTCTGCTATTTGCTCTAGTTAAAGATCCTGCTTCAAAATTGAAGCCACAGTTGATTACTTGAAGTAATTTGGGATGGAATTCACCTGCACTGATGCCAGCCGTCAGGCGGTGGGCGACTGGTCTGTGGAGCGTACGGGTTGGGTTGGTGGGTCGAGGCGAGAGGAACCCCTCTGGAGACTAAACAGTCTCCATGATCTCAGATACCTGCCAAAGGACGAAATCGTTGCCTCTCCATCTGGCTCTGCTTGTGGCCAGGAGAGAGGTCGTAGGTGGCTTGCCTAGACTGGATGTCTAAGTTTGGGGCTGATGAATTCGGATGAAATGAATTAATTTAGCTCCTCCTTGGCTGCACTGGAAAATTTTTTGATGTAACGTGTTTCGGAATTCCAGATATACGGCTTTTTTTTTTTTTAATGCAAAAGAGCAGGCCTTTGAAAAGATTTATAATTTGAAACAAATGATCCTGCTCGTCTGTAATTGTGAATCCTTTGCACTCGTGTTTTAAATTAAAGTAGATCTTGATTTATTCATAAGCCCGTTGTACTGCCGAGATGCTTTAAAACACGTCTATAGCTCAGAGATGTATGGGAAGCGTGAACCCTGAAGTCTTGTCTGGCTTCCCTGTGCTATGGCTGCGTGGCTTTTAAACCAAGAGGAGACTATAGCCGAAGCCTGGATCCTGAAACAAACACTTCTTGGAGACAGGGATGACAGGTTTAATGGTTTACACCATTTAATGCTTCAGCTCAAGTGTGACTAAACACAGTGAGGGAAGTCTCTCGAAAGATTGCATTCGAGTACCTTATATATCATTACCATATCGGTGAAAAAATACCCCCAAAAGTATCCACCTTCCTGTCCGCTATAGACCTGAATATTTGATTCTCGTGTTTCTCTTCTCGCCATCCGTGTGCGGCGTCTCACCAATTAATCGCCCCATTGCTTAGCTGAGTGTGGAATCAAATCTAAATCCGGAGGTAAACCTAGAGCAGTTAAAAGAGTGAAGCTCTTGTCCCCGGGGCCAACAGCTCCTTCCCCCAGAGCCAGGCAGGACGGCTACGAGCCCAGCAGGTTTGCAATTTGCATCGCAGCAGCACCGCGGAGCCAGGCTTCTCATGTGCTGAGCGATCCCAACTACGTGACACTGTGCAGCCGCTCCTCTGACGAGCTCGCAGCCTACTCCGTGGGTAATTATGCTTTCAGATGTTGGTTTCTCCGACTGTCTTTCCGTGGATGCTTTCAGCGAGGTTACACTCGTGTCTCGGGGTTTTCTGTGGTTTCGTGTCATGTTTCACTCGAATCGTTCCCTTTTATTCCTCGTTCCTGTCAGCCTCGCTGGTACCGAGGTGCTTCCGCGCTGCCGCAGCCCCGGCAATCAGCTCGCAGGAGGCCTTTGAAGCTGGCAGGTTGAATTTATCTGAACAATTTGCTGGATCAAACAGGGAGCCTGTGACTGCTGTCATCTCCCAATTGCGCGTGTCTGTGCCTGTATGAGACCTGCCCTCCTCAGACAGGGCTCCGTGCCATCCAGCAACCGCTCGGTTGTTTCAGAATGGGACAAACCCTTCTCTAGAGGCTCCTGTTTTGTAACCAGCCATGGCAGGACACAAGATCAAATGAAGCTCCCGGCTTCTAAGACGGTTCCGTCTGGTGAGAGGAATCCTGCGCTTCCCTCTGTGGCCTGGGGAGAGGATTTTGCTCTATAAAATGGGGGTAATAGTAAGTAGAAAACCTTGACCATGTGTGGGGCAGGGAGAGCGTCTCTGAAATGCAGCAGCAGCCGTGCAGCAATTCCTTCTGTCGCAGCAGTGGTCACGTCGGCACCACAGCTTTCTCACGGAGGTAGAAGACGATTTTGGATAATTCAGACCAAACTGAGCCTGAACTGTAGCACTCGTCTGGGGGCAGTTTATAGGAGTATCTAGGGCAGCTTGCAGAACGCAGAGCGGCCACGAAATGCTTGAAGGCAAAGTTTCTGGTAATGGCAGGAAAGGGAGAGAACTGCCTGCACACCCTGTCCCTTCTTCAGTCACAAAATGGGGCACTGGGGATGCGCAGACTGGAAGGGAACGAGTTACTGGTGCTTACAAAGAGGCGCGGATGGGCAGGCGTTTGTTTGGAGCTGCGAAGAGACATCAAAGGCTTCTCCTAAGCGTCCGGCTGCCAGGGCAGTGATGACAGAAACAACACGAAAGCAGCCCCGGCTCCGTGCCTTTGCGGCTCTTTGCTTCTCCGTGTTTGGGTGACAGCATCACAGTCGTAAGGATCCGCATCTCTTCACCACAGCAAATCCATCTGCTTTAGCAGTGACCTTCGGGCTTTTAGGCGCAACTTTAAAGTGCTCCGAGAACGTGAAGGGCGCGATGACAACAGAGGTGCTGAGCGCCAGCCGGCCTGCCAGGAGAGGCTGGGGCACTACTCGCCCTGACTCTCCCACTACTCCCAGCTTCCACTAGTGAAGAGGCAGCAAGGGGGAGCTTTCCTCCGGGTTGGGCTTCTCATCTGAAGTGTGGGCTGTGTTAGTCTTTTAGGGTGTTTGTGGTTTTTTTTTTTTCAATATTTTTTCTTTCCTTGAATGTCAGGGTTGAATAAGTATTTTGGGCCAGAGGGTTTAGGGGTAGAGATTTAGAATATGCCACCTAAAAGAGGACAATGGGGGCAGACTCCAAGATTGTGCCTAAATCTGCTGCTGTTCAGTATCTCACCGGGCACTGGTGTTGTCTCAAGGACCATTGAATTTGTGTTCTGTGCAACAGCCTCCTTACAGAGACCGCTCTGATCCAACTGCCACGGCACCCTGTGCTCAGCAAGCGTCCTTGCGGTAAGAAAATACACAGAGAACTGTTCCAGGATGGCTGAATTGTGTGGGGAGAAACCCTGCAGGGCAATGGGGAGGTGCATTTCTCCTCCGGAGGACATAAGTAGCCAAACGCTGGCGTGGCTCTTGTGTGGCTGGAGGGACGGTCAGAATTCATCACGTGTTGTGTGAAACCTGTTCAGTAATGGTCGGTTTGGAGCCTTTAGTTGCTTTTGCCCATCTCTCACCTTCCAGAGTGAACCAGCGGAGGCTGGTTCGCTGCAGCAGGGAAGGATGTTGATGCAGAGTGTGGGCTGTGCTTCATCCAAGACGTGTCTTTGCTTTAGTTAGTGATTCTTCTCGAACAGGGCATTTACAGGACTTGTATTTTTTTTTTAGCACCGAGATGTAATCTGTGTCAAACACTCGTCCTGTTTTTCACGAAATTCTCTTATCAATCACCTGATAAATCTGTGCCAGTGCTTCATCGACCAGCAGGGCTGCACGACAGGAGCTGTGGCGTGGTGCGAGGGTGCAAGTCATCACGGCGTGTTTGCTTCCTCAGGTTTCCAACAGCAGAAACTATTAATGACACGCATCCAAATTGCTGAAGTTAAGTTTCTCTTACATTTGTGTCATAGTGGAGCTGAGCTATGATTGTTTTCTGAGAAGTCCACGCCTTTAAAAAAGCCTCACGAAGAGCATTTTAGTCTGGCCCTGTTTCAGCCCTTGGTTCTGTCGTTCACAGGCTGGCTGAGCGCAGCTGCTCTGCTCGGAGAACTGTGGTCTTTAGGTGGGGGAGTCAGGGGAGAAGTAGAGAAAACTTCTTCTGAGAAGAAAGAAGAGAAGAAAAGAAAACTTCTTCAGAGCCTCGGGCCCTGCTCTTCTGCCCTGCCTTTACCTGCCTGGCTGTAACAGGCGTTTACCCTGGTGGGTCGGTCCCTGCAGGGCTTTGAAGGGAAAAAACATGTACTTTGGTGGGGTGGGGGGGGCACCCCTTGGCCACATTTTGGCCCAAGCTAGGAGTCTGGGTTCCCGCTAGAGAGATGAGATGAATTCTCCTTTAAAATAAACTCTGACAAACTTTGCTGGAGGGGTTTTGGTACAGACTGGGTGGCTGAAACCAATGGCAAACCCCACTGAGCAGAAGATAAATGCCCAATGCCCTGTGAAACACAGTCAGAAACGGTTCTGAACGGCTCCTGTGACCAGCGAGCTCAGGGGAGCGTTGTGAGTTTGTGTTTGTGCTGCTGGGAAGTTTGCACTTACCCCCCACTCCCCCCGCTAACCCCATTTCCGAGCCCACCTGTGATCAACCCTTGCCAGCCTCCGTGCGGAGAGCAGGGGGCTAACGAGCGTGGGCTCCAATTTGGAGCTTCCAGCACCGCCGACTGCTTCCAGTCCAAATATTAAACTGCTTCCTGGCTGCGGCTGTACCTTGCTGTGATGTTTGTCGTCTTTATTTCTGAAAGCCCTCAAACTTCACAGCGTGAAGTGAGACTTCAGGGATGGAGGCTGTTCTGTAGAAATAACAACACTGATCTAACTGGAGCAGTATTTGACCTCTTCCTGAAGCCCAGCTTCAGTCCCGGAGCAGCGAAGGCAACTGCCGGGTCACTTGTACGGCTGCACGGTTCAGGAGCAGTGTTGGGACTGTGATTTGCTTTGCGAGAGCAGGTTATGAAGTACTATAAGGAATGGAATGAACTAGTGCAGCAGAGAATGCATGTGAGAAGGGCATTATGTTTAGCAAACCCTCCCACCTCACTGTATATTTAATAGCTGAAGAAGTTGAGATTGAGAACAGTGAGCACAGTTGGCAGAAACCTCTGGGCACCCAGTGCCTCTATTTATTAACACGTGCAGACATCAGGCAACGTTTGGGACTTGCTCCCGTAGCCACTAACTGTAACTAAAAAAAACAAACCACATACTTTTTTTAAGAAATGCAATGTTTTATTTTTTCTTCAGAAAATAAATAAGTCAGAAATATACAATATATAACTCCAGTACTATGTTAACACGGCAGGGGAGGGGAAGCCTCTTCTTGGACGTCAGACCAGGCTCGGAACATCTCGTCTCTCGCACCTACTTGGGCTGGTGGTTGGTTGGTTTTTAGCAGCACTTCAGAATGCGTTTCTCAATCTAACTGTTCGCAGGGAACAACTCCTGCATGCTGTAAATGAAGTCACTTTTTCAGAAAAGCCAGAAACCTGAAGAACAAGGTGAGCAATTAGGGGGCACTTGACCATCTTACGCTGCTGCCTGGGGAGAGGAGGGAGAGTGTCCTCCCCAAGGTCCTACCGACCATGGATAGTTGAGGAGTTTGGTTTTCCCAGCAGCAAGGCACTGATTCTGCTGAGCCCCCCGTTGTCATTACCTGGGTTGGCAGCATCTAGAAGAAGCTCCAGAGAACTGCTTTCTGCTGCCCGAGTGGCTAATTCAATGGGTTTTCTTACGGGCTGTACTCAGCTTGGTATGTAAGGGAAGGTTACAGGTGCTAAAACTGGCTGGCTCTTTATCTGAGCAAAAAAACTATTTTCAAACACTTGGGAACTTTTGTTAACTGCTGTTATCCTTGTTACCCTAAGCCCATAACACAGAACTAATCTAGCGTGAGGAAAAAGTTTCAGTGAAACTCTACAATATGTCAGACGGCTATAGATGAGTACTCTGCAAGTGTTTTTGTGGTGGCTGGAACAAATCACGAGGCTCTTTGAACCTTCACAGTATGTATTATAATTGCCCAAAGAGCCTGCTCAAGACTGGCAGGGGCTGTGGGAGATTGGAATCCAGATCTGAGAACTTGCCTGAAGGCCTGTGAGAGTCCAAGTTAGGATGAGGAGTGAGAATCAGCCCCTGGGGCTCTCGGTTCCGTCTTGTTCTCAGGGCTCTAGCTCCAAGACCGTGAAGAGGTGCATGTGATGAATGATGAGGGAACTCAACTTGAAAAACTGAAGTCTGAATCCGGACTAAAACAGTAACGTAGATGCTGATGCTTTTCTTAAGCCACAGGCCCTGTCCTGCTGCCCCAAGACCTCCGTGCTGAGGCTGTGGAAGCCAGGAGGAGTGTGGCACTCTCAGAAGGGTGAGCTCTTCAGCCCACTCCCAGTATCCAGGATACTAAAGTAGTAAATGCCTGAAGGATTTCAGGAGTTCCCCAGAGTGGAAAGGGATACTAGTAGCTTGTCAAGCTGGTCTTTAACTTCACTATATACCCCCATAAACCTTGAAATGGAACAGTAAGGAAGGGCAGCCTCTCTCAGAACCGGCTTTCTTCAATCTCGACCTCTGTTTCAGATCCTGGGGGCTCAGTCATGGCTATTGTGAGCCTTGACACCTCTGCCACGGGCGTCTTTTCTTCCAGTTGTTCTGTAGAGCCTTGTTCTCCCTCAGGAACACTCTGAGCTGCTTCCTCCTGAGTCTCTGGCATGCCAGGAAAGCCTGCTTTTATGTAGCTCTTCACCACCTCCTGCACCTCCATATTCAGACTTCTCAAATTCTCTTCATACTCTACCAGTGCCTCTTGCTGGAGCTGCAAACAGAGACCTCAGATCATTCTCCAAGCACTGAAGGTAAGCAGTCGTCAGGCTGGGAACAGTATAAAAACCTGCTCTGGGAGACCAATATGATGATCTCAGCGTTGTATTGACTTGTCTCCACCCCCCCCAGGCAATCTCTGGCTTCCCTGAAGATGAGTGCGGGGAGCATTGCCGAGCTGCACCCCACTTGGATGGATTGAGACTTGCACGGACACTGCACATCACCCTTGAGAAAGCATGAATGAGTTTTGTGTGGTCTGAGAGTTCGAGGAGCTCAGGGATGAGACTCATCCCCTTTAACAATGCATTTCCATCACACTTTAACTTTGGGGGGGGGGGGGGGGGATGATTAGATGAATGCTAGTGCTGGCACAGGCAGCGTAGGAGTGCAGCACCTCTGACTTAGAGCTGTGTAGGCTCCTGCAGAACCACTTGCTAAGTCATTCATTTTCTCAGCATGCTGAGCAGTGGGTGTCTGAAGTGTGTGTGTGGAGGCTGAATGTAGCATTAATTAAGGAATGTGCAAGGAAGATTGATTCCCTCTAGTTTTTTTGGATGTAAGGTGTAACAGCAGTGACCCTGAGCTTCATCTTTGCCTTTACCTGACTTTCTCTCTCCTTGATTGCTCTCAGACTATCTGCCTGCTTCTCTTCCAGTTTCTGCTGATACCTGGCAGCCTTTTCTGTCACCTTTAAAAGGAACAAATTAAAAAAACCAAACACACATCCATTCAATTTTTCAGATAAACAAAGGCTTTAGCCACCCCAAACATTTAAGAGCAAGACGCAGGGTTACAGAGCACACGATGCCCTCACGGACCCGCGGGGTTTCAGCAAGGGGAGCACCCGTCTTCGGCCACGCTCGCCTGGCTGAATGACACACTCAGGCTTCTCCGTGCAGACGCAGTTTAACGGGACTGAAGCACCTCGGGGAACACGTGCCGGCTCTGTGAGCCCTGCTGATGTACGCAAGACACCCCCACTTTGCAGACAACAGAGATGCTGCGGCAGATTCTTACGGAAGAACTCACCATCTTGATCGTTTGCACCACTTCCTGAATGTGAGAGTTATTAATTTCTTTCTTCAACCTTTAAAGAAAGGAAATATATAAAAACCTATGCACCATCTGTTATTTTTTGTATAAAACCTGTTTATCAGTTCGGATGAGGTAAGTCAGTAAGACAGGACTGCTGGTGCCCACACGGAGACGCAGGTGCGTTACGTTCTCATAGCATCCTCCCACACCGAGAGGCTGCTGTAGTTTTAGTAAAGGCAAATAAACCACCATTCAAATTTGACTGCGACAGAAGCCAAACCATCGGATGCAGAAATCTACTTTTTTCAGCTTGGCAGGCACCAAAAGGGCCTTGCTTATGAGCAGGAAGCAAAGGAGGGAGCGTGTCCTCGTCTGTCCCTCTGAACACCTGAAGCTGATGATGAATACCCAGGCTCTGCAGCAGAGTATTATTGTTGTAACGAGGACTGGGAAGGAAGGCTGCAGCCATTGTACACCCAAACACCTCTTAGCTGACACGGCTGCAGAAACTCATTGCTAACGGCTTCCAGAGAGGCTGGGCAAGCCGTGCTTTCGATTCCAGGGGGAGATAAATACCCACTGAGGCACGAGGGGAGCCTGGAAGTATTTGGAAGTGCTCTTAGGCTTCAGCTGAAGTGACTGGAAGGTGTGAAATCACGTCAGCCAGAAGTTTACGTGCCACATAAGAGAGCCAAAGAGGCCTGACGTGCCATTAAGAGAGACAAAGAACACGGGAGGTTTGTCTTCAAGGCAAAAGCTTCTCCATCTCTAATGGCCCCCTCACGTTTCCTAAGGCTCTGCTCAGAGGTCCTGTAAGCGAAGCCCGTCCAGTGGCTGCTGCACACAATCACTACGGGAGGAAGCAACTGCGGGCATGAGGGAGCAGGTGTTGGGCTTCGCTGCGGCTGTGCCTGTGTACTGGAATGCAGAGGAGCTACAGCTGCCAGGCCAGGAGCGAGGGCAGGCAGCTCCCCTGGCCCCCAGCTCTGCCGCTGCCTCTGCGGCCGCTTTCAAAGGTCTCCCTGCTGTTGGCAGCGTGCGGGGCTGCGCTGCTCCCCGCTAGCGTTCTGTGCACGCAGAGCCCAGCAACATCTCCCCCCGTACCTCTCCTGAGCCGCCTTGTCACTTGTGTTCCTCATCATGGCTTGGATTCGGTCCACTCGCTTTGCCTCCAGCTTCTTCTTAATGTCTTTAATATTGCTGCGGAGAGAAAAGAGTGCGGCGAGAGATTGGTCCAGTTACAGACCCCAGAGACTGAAGCAGCTCTCTGCACTTGCTCTCTGGAGCACTCTACTGTCCAGAAAAGCAAAGTTTGAGTGACTATGCAGCAGAAATCCCTAAGTCTTAAAAATATTTTATGTCCTGAATTTTTTTTTTAAAAGGGAGTCATAAGAAAGGAAGAGGAAAAAAAGATGTGTTATATAGGCTGTACTGTATGCCTACACTGATTTTCTCTCAGGCAGAAGACTTGCGGAAAGTATTTATGCCTGTAAATGAGAAAAAAAAAGAGAAGAAAGAAAAAAGGAAGGTGAAGCAAGCTACAAGGATGTGACTTGTAAAGCTGAAACCATAAACATAAACAATTAAAAAGCATGTGGATCAACCAGTAGGAAAGAGGAAAAGAACAAACCCCATAAAACCCAAGAGCTGTGCCCTGACCAAGGCAGACACGGCAATCAGCAATGGCAACTGTGGGCCAGAGAACACAACGAGACTGACTGACGACAGCGTAGGGTGGGTTTTCTCCTCCTCCAACTTCCCAGTTTCCAGTCTATCCTCCAACTTTTATGCATTTATCTCCCAGGAGTGTGTCGTAGCCTTCAGCTCTGCTTTTGGACTTCCCAGCTCCTCGCCCCAGAGGGACAGAACTTCACTCGGGCGCTGTGTGACAGAAGTTCTCCCCGAGAGCCTCGCCGGGTGCCCCACACTTCTCTTCGGAGAAGCTGTGAGTAATCACTCTTATTCTTCTTCTCCATACCATTCATGATTTTACACACTTCTGTCACATCCCCCTCACTCATCTGTTCGCCAAGCTGAGTCCTATTTAATTTGGTTTTTGTGCAAAACAATTTTTCCTCACGGCACACTCTTCTTGCCACCCCCTTCTTGCTCTTTCAAAGCTTTTTGTGCAGACGAACATACTGAAAAGGTGACTGCACTACCGAGACACATCTCGTGATGTAAGACTGACTTTGAATCTTTTTTCCCCCCCATACAATTGCAAAAATTCTTTTTGCCACTTTGGCCACTGCAGAGCAGTGACTGATGAGCTGTTTGAGAGGAGCCACCACAGCTGAAGATCTCTTTCCCAAGAGCCAACAGCTCGCCCCTTTGTGCAGCTGAGCTATGGTTGGGTTTCTTTCCATTCACATTATTTTGTATTTATTCACGCGGAATTGAACTGCAATTTTATTGTCTGTTGCTCGAGGTCTTTAAACCTTTCTAGAGCTCCTCACAGCCAGCTGTCGATGTGACTGTACTAAACGACTTCATATTGCTAGCAAACCATTACCCAGCTACTCGACCTGTTTTTCTCAGTCTTGTGTGAATCTGCTGAACAGCTGAGAGAAACAGAGTCTGTCTTGACGGAGGAGACAAGAAAAGGAAGCTTTGCCTGACTTAGCAACCGAAGGCTGAGAGAGGATTTAATGGGAAGGAGGAATGAGTGAGGGTTTTAGCTTGAGGACAAGAACAAATGGATAAATGCCTGGCGAGAAATTGGTGAATTGATTCTGCCAGTTTAAGTGAGTGCTGGAGCCAAGATGCTCAATTCAAGTAGAAGACTGAGCTGATCAGTCCCTGGCAGGGCCGTGCGATGTACTGACTGCAGCAGACAGAGGCGACATCCACAGACCAGCAGTCTTATTTCCCACCTCTCTGAATTGCTCAGCAGAGGCTACTTACTGCAGCTTGAGCATGAGAGCCCTGTTTGGTGCCTCGTGGCAGGAACACTGCTCTGGAGATCCCAAGACAAGAGCTGTCTTCTCACCACTGCCACCGTGTAACAGTGTGAGACCCCGTGTCACATCACTCTGCCTCAGTTTCCCACCAGAGTAAAAGAAATGCCTCGTTTCCCCTGTACTCACTCACTGTCCGCAGCACAACGCTTTGGGATCTAACAGAAAATGCCGTCCCTGGTAACAGCCAGGCGTGATGACTTCGTTATTCAAACAGTGAGTACGTTTACCTTTCTGATGACTCCTTGAATGCCTTCAGCTCAGCTGCCTGCTTCTCTCTGGCTAGCTCTGTTAGCTTGGAAACTTGCTGTTCGAGGGATGAAAACAAGATGAAAACCAAAGAAGCCGAGATGAGACACAGCACACCATCCCTACCTAATCAGCACCACGCTCAGCTTTAGCCCTCCCTGCACTCAGTTCCAGGGGCTGCGTGCAAACCCATGGTCCACACCGGGAGTCCAGGTGTGCGCACAGATTGCAGGCACCGGCTCCTCCCGGGAGGAGTTATCTCTAGGGGCAGCTTCCAGGAGGCAGCACCAGATTCATGGTATTTGTGGGGAGGTGGCAAAGAGCAGAAGAGCTTCTAACTTGCCAGCAAGGGCTGGCAGGAGGACAGGCTCCTGTCTTGTGGGAGCCCCTGGCAGAGGGACAGCCTGCAGGAACACCCCGGCTGCTGGGCTACGTGCCGCACGGCGGGAGCTCATGGGGTTTATTTCCTTTGTGTGGCCTTGCCCACTAGATCTCACAGTCTCTGGCAGTTGTGAGACAAAAATGTTTCATTCCTTTGGCTTCTCTCTCTGGTGACAAGCATGATTTCCAGGTAAGCTAGTTCTCAAGAGGCAGGTTTGTGGGGGTTTTTTTCCCCCTCAGGTTGGTATATGTGAGACCAGCCAGTCTTGCAGACAGCTTGCAAGGTGCTTGTCAAGCCAAAGTACACCAGGGAATCTAAGACTTAAGGCATACGATGCAAACTTCTTCAGGAAATAATGATAGGAAAAGGCCTCCAAATCCTGGAATCACCTCTGTCACTGGAACAGATGGCATATGCCACGTCTGTCATCACAGTCTTGTGGGCTGTGTTTTGTCTCCAGGCACTGCCGTGTCTTTTGCTGGCATTTGCTTAAGGTGGGGAGCCTGAGGGGGTGGGAAACACTGACACACTTGCAGGGGACACTTACTTTGACTTCTACTAAGCCAAAGAGTAAACCACTTCCCAGATCTTGAGAGGAATGAGAACCAGCCCTGCTGCCAGTGCTGAGGGTGGTCCTAGGAGTGACCATCCCTCGCAAAGCTTTCATTTTCTTAACACCAACGCAGCAGTGCCGGACACGGAATGCTCTGGGGCGCTCCTCAGTCCCCACACCGGCTGAGCAGGGCTGCCCCCGCGGCCACTGGTGAAGCTGCAGGGCTCCCACATGCCCGAGTGTCACCTGAGCTCTGCTGGGAGCCGTGAGGAGCGTGCTACAGCCTCACGTACCCGAGCTCCCAGAGCACCTGGCAGCACCCCGAGACAGTAAATGCCACATTAGCCCCAAGCTAAGCTATCGGACAAGTTTAAGGAGGTAGAGCCTGATGTGCTCCAGAGCAGTGCTGCTCTAATTTTTTTCAAATTGCAGACCTATAAAAATGTTCCTACTGCACTTTTATAGCTTCTAACAAATAAGCATCACTGTCTACATTCTCCATTATCTTGCAGGGACCTGATGGTTGCTTTGAGGGGTTGTCTTCTGTCCTGTGGCCACACTTCCAAGCTCACAGTTTAGTGAAGAACTTGGTCTTTCAGGTGCTCTCCTTGGCTACCTTTTCTGTTGAGGCTTGCAGTCCTTACCTCTGTGGCATGCTGCTCTTTCTTTCTTCGAATCCCATCATAGTGTTCCTCTCCCAGGCGGATGAGGTCCATCTCCAGCCTCTCTCTCAGTTCCAAAACTCGGTTATCAACACTTTCTGCTATTTCTACAGGATTTGCACACGTACCGACGTCACCCGTTGTCAAACTCCTGCAGAAGAGATATGGCAGCTGTGCTGCTTCTAGAGCTGCCGACACAATCCTGACCTCAGTGGGAACACCCGATGCCCTGGGAGCCCAGGGCAATGTGGATGCTTACACCACTCCACGCTCCCTTTGGAGAAAGGAAGCCCCCGTTTCTCTTGGGAATCCCTCTGCTTTGGTTTGAGGAGTTGACCCACAGGCCAGGCCCTGCTGGAGACCCTGTCCTGCATTTACCTCTTCTTCTGGGTCTTCCTGGTGTGGATCATCCTTTTCTTGCCTCCATAGCAGGCAGCCTCCGAAAAGAGCACAGAATATTTCTGCAGCAGCTCCTCCCTCCGTTTACTTCTTTTCCGCTCTGGCTCCCTCAGTTCCTTCTCCTGCTTCTTCAGCAGCTTCAGAAAGAGCTTCATCTGCTGCAGTTCTGCAAGGCTGGCTGTCTGAGGCTCTGCAATACAACATAAAGAGAGACCGTTTTCTCTCTCCTGCATTTCTCAGCCGGCTGTGATGCCTTTTGGGGTCAGACAGATTTATTTTCCTCCCTCTTTTCAGCGTTACTTGCAGCTCAGTTCCCTCTCTGGTGGCTGTGTGGCACAGGGATGGCCAGAAGAACTGCTGCCTTTTGGTATTTGGGCCAGAGGAACACGCTGGTGGTGATGTGATGCCTCACACCATTTTCCTCTATTCTAAGTATCCCAAAGGTTAGTCGGCAGCTCTAATTATAAGGGAAAAGCTTTGTTACTTCATTATCATTTTTTAAAAAATCCTAAGTTATAGTAACAGGTGCTTTCATCCCTTCCTGTTTCAATGCCTGGCATTTCTTCCGTTGTGAGGAATAAATGAAAGCGCTTTTGAGGCAGATGAAAATGAGAGGGGAAGGATGTCTGTGAACTGTTGGAGAACTTGTTATCTGACAGCAGCAAGTCAGTCAGATGCAGTTATCTGTGGCAGAAAGGCCACATGGAGTTATTAGGGGAAGTAACTTTTTCGGGGAGGCTGTAGGTGTGTCTGCAACACAATGCTGTGCAGGGTCAGCTCATATTGAAGAAACTGAAGAGCACAGCTTAAATGTGAGTCTCTTAGTCAACGAGTCAAGACTCTCAAACCAGAGCCTGCTACGCTTCCCTGTCACAGGATAAAATGACAGAATCGTTCAGGTTGAAAAAGACCTTTAAGATCATTGAGCCCAACTGTGAACCCAGCACTGCCAGGTCCACCATTAAAGTATGTGATGCCTTTCACGAGCATAGATACTTCAAGTAATCATACCTCTGTTCCAGGGAACATTTTTCTTTAGGAATAACTTCTAAACCCCAAACTTAATGTACGTAACAGTCACAGAATCACAGAATCATTATGGTTGGAAAGGACCTCCAGGGTCATCAAGTCCAACCTTTTTCCCAGCATTCATCTGGCAGCATATCCTGAATGCAACAGGTTTACTCCTGTGCCCACGTGAACAGCACAAGAGGAGTTACCTGCCAGCCGTGCCACTTCTGTCACATTTTCATCCTTGGTGGATGTCGCTGCTCCTGAAATCACCAAAGAGGTTCCTGTTTATGTTCTGTCTTTGGGTTAAACATAGACAGTGAAGAGCTCACCAACAACACAGGCCACATGAAGGATATTGCTGCGAATACAGAGGAATCACCCAAGCTGCTGAGATGCTTAAGTGCTTGGGAACTTTGTTAACATGCACAGCAGAAAGGGAACAAGGTCTGCTAGAGCCCTCAGTGTATGTGCAGGGTGGCCCAGGAGCGCCGTCCCAGCCCAGGCCGTTAGCCCTGCCTCGAAGGGGAAAGACAGTGCTCGTGCTGGTTGGAACTTCAGCTTGTTTCCTGCTATTCTCAGTACACACCTGAGATTATTTTTCTGGTGCAGAGTAAAAGCATGACGCATGTCACACTCATTGCAGCCCAGGAGTCAGGGATAACTGCAACTTTTGCCGTTGAAAACAAGCACCAGAACTGAAGTTGGCCCGTGAGGTTCCGATCCCTTTCCCAAGGATCTTCGCCCTCAGCATTCCCTTTTTCCAGTCCTCTGAGCGTACAGGCTTTCCCTTCTCCTTTTAGTTCTGTCATGTGCAAGGTACGGTTAGAATAACACACGTTCACCCCACAGCCACAGCTTTACCTGCAGGCCCGTTTGGAAGAGAAATGCTGAACCTCCCAGCGGAGCCTGGTATCCCATTAGTTTCAGCAGACGGGAAACTCCTCTGCATGCCAAACCTCTAAAACAAAGAGCAGAAGTAAATCAAAGCTCCATTATTTCAGGCTGAGTCCACACAATACGTTTTAGAGACAACGACAGAACTTGTGGAACTTACCTCCCCCGAGCCATCTTTTAGCTTAACCGACAGCCTGTCCTGCAGACTGAAGAACTTGATGGGGTTAGAGAGAGCAATAGTCAGATCTAGAAACAAAGAGGGGGTCTCTGCTCAGGTTATCAAATAACTCACTGTTCTCTGATTCTCCCTGCCTTCGGCGTTCCTTTCTGGCCTAGGACAGGAACTTGTGGAGAAGGGGTATTTTGTATTGGCTCCCTGTAAAAGGCTTCCCTCTGACAGCACAAAGGGAAGGGATCGCCTTCCCCTCAGTCCCTTTCTGAGGTGACGGCTCACAGCTCATGTTTAGGGCAGCAATAAAGTGGAAAAGAGCACACTGCTCCCAAAATCCAAAGTCAGGTTAAGATTTTCGTAACATGCACAGCTCCCTGCTCCAATTCTAGTCCAATGCTGTATAAACCTGGTCTTTTTTATGAATGTGTGTTAAACCCATCAATTTCACAGGTTTCCCACCATGAATAAGGTTCATTTGTATGAACACAGGGAAATAAACATGAAAAATATTCACAAGAACTCCTGTAGCCAACACTGTTACACTCTGCATGGCTTTGCTCACGGCTGTTAAGAAGTTTTGCTGTTAGTGCCTCCAGTGGGGCTTCTTTCCCAATCCATTTCTCTCTGTTTGATCATCTTCTTTTTAATCACCGTATCTCAGCACCAGCAAGAACCTCCCTCTCTTCACACAGGGGAGAAGAATGGTCCTATGCTCTTGCCAGTCCCTGACAGCTCCCTCCTCGTCACTCCAGCAAACCTCTCCCTGCCTCTGAAGAAAAGCAGTACAAAGATGGACTCATTCCAAACCAGCTCTGGGCTGGAAAATTGCTTCTGGGACACAGTTTGGACCAAGCCAGAGCACGTCCCAACACGTGTTCCCAGGCGCCGTACCTGCCCAGGCATCGGGGACGTAGTCCTTTACTTCCAGGTACACGAACAGGGAGGGCATGGTGAGGGGCATGTTGCTTTCGCTGCGGAGACACACGTGGTGGTAGCCTGCAAGCAGAAAGCAGAAGAGGTCACGGTGACAGAATCGCTGTCCCTTCTTGTTCCTGTGCTCCAACAGTAAAACAAAGGCTGTCTTTACAGCAGGGCATATATTACTGTGGAATTAAGTCAAGGCTACAATAGGATGAATCTGAAGCTTACAGGAATGGAGATTAAGCAGCAAAATGTGCAGATATTCTGTCTTGTTCACAGCTTCCAAAGGGTAGTTCTTAAGGGCACAAAAGCTGAAGAAATTTGCACACAATTTACCTGAGTGCACTGCAGTAACAGGAATGACACGGTGGCCAATGAACTTCCCCCCTTCCTCCCAAGCCACAATTTTGAGAGAAGTCAACTCAGGCATCATGATCTAAGGAAAAAACAGAGTAAGGCTCCAATGTCCTCACCTCTAACTCCCAACAGCACGCTAGCTTAACTAAGCAGAACTTTCCTCTCTCCTCCTTCCAACCAAACGCTGCCATCTCTCCAAGGAAGTCACTGCCTTGTTCTGCATCTTGTAATTTCAGGTTACAGTGTATCCCAGACATATGTGAACTCACAGAAACCCCACAAAACAGAGGTTTCCCCGAGGAGAGACGGCACAGGATCACAGCAAGGCAGGTCACGCGAATTAAAAATGGGGCAATGAACCCTCCAAACCTCAGCTTCCATGAAGTGATTCACCAGAGAAGGGAATGAACTTGGGAGGATAACTTAGCAAGCACGGTGACTTCCAGACATAAGTGAATTCACAGAAACTCCACAAAACAGAGGTTTCCCCGAGGAGAGATGGAACAGGATCACAGCAAGGCAGGTCACACAAAGAAAAAAATGGGGCAATGAACCCTCCAAACCATAGCTTCCATGAAGTGATTCACCAGAGAAGGGAATGAACTTGGGAGGATAACTTAGCAAGCACCGTGACTTTGCCATAAGGGCTCTTGCCTCCCTCCTCCCCCATCTTCTTCTGCCATAAAAAGAACTACAGATTTTTCTGCCAAAACTGAAGCCTGGGAAGTGTTTTGTGAAACGAGGATACTATTTATCCACCACATCGCAAGGAGGCTGAAAATATCTGCTGCTTCCCAGTGGCCTCGACAGCGGTGAATTGCATAATGTGCATTTTATCTTTGTGACTTACTGCAGAAAGGCCAAACGTTACTGTCACCTTTGACTTACCCTCCCCGTGCCCTGTGGCTGCTCTAGTGACCACTGAACTCTTGCGGACAAAGAGGGCAGCTTTCCGTATTCTGGCACAACTGAAAACCTCCCCCTGGTCCCGTTCCCTTCCCTGTTGCTCATCTGCAGTTTACCCACAGCCCTGCAGTTCCTTTCTGCTTCCTGGTGCTTGAAGTTTTCCAAGCTGATTAGTCAATTCAGCCTGAAGTGCCTCACAAATGGGAGACTTTTGATGCCTGTTATTTCCAGAAATGCTCCCAGCTGCGCCTTGTTCTGCTCGGGGAAAGTTCTTTTGGATACCTTTGTTTGGACATTATCTGAGAGCAACACGTAACTCCTTGTGTGTCTAAAGCCAGGACTGAGACCTCCAGAAGGGAGTCCTGTCTGTTGTCACTGCCCTCTCAAGAGGCAGTGCTTATGCCTGACAGGATCTTGAAGGATTCTCTGTCCAAATTATTATCAGATGTTACTACCTTTTCAAAAACGAAAGCCTCCTCTTTCCATACGGGGTTAATAGAATTGGCAGTGGAGGTCAGTTTGGTTCTGTATTTGCATTTTGTGTCCCTTGGCAACCCCAACAGCTCTACTTCCACATAGGACTTCACGCTGCGGTCAGAGAGGAACTGACCAGAGAGTATCTACGAACAAGCAGAAAAAATTAGCGACTGCTGAGAAGAATAAAAGAGAAGAGCCCACTCATACCTTCACCCCAGAGTCTCTCCCACCCCAAAACATATTTTTTGCTGCAGCTTCCAATCCACAATAGGCTTTGCTTTTCTTTTACCTCCACCCATGTTTCTTGCTTCAGCACTTCCTCCAACCTCCTACCTCCCCATCGTCACAGCCTTGGCTTCTTTTGCGAGGCAGATGCTAATTTTCCATTTTCATGCAATGATGATTAATTTAAAATAGTAAAAAAGACTGGGAGTTGGCATGGTAACACTCTCCCGCAGGACTCTGTGGGTTCATTTGCCGCTAAGATCTCTACTGGGTAATAAATAGCGGGGACAGAGACACCAGTCACGTGCGCGGTGCCAGGAACGTGCTCTCAGGGGAGGAGCAGCCCCATGGCTGGTACTTGCCGTGACAGACAGGGTGCTGGCCACCACCACGTCCAGGCGGTCCACAGAGAACGGGTCGAACTGCTTGTCCGGCCGCCGCATGAATTCGTGCTTGAGCAGATAGCCACACTGGCCGTTGAACTCGAACAGAGCCATGTTCTGCTGCATGGGGACATCTGAGATAGAGGAACACAACGAGAAAAACGTCTGCGGGACCTCATCAGGTGGCTTGTGTGCTACCAGCGAGCTGAAGGATGCTGTAACTTTTACAGCCCCTGCTGGCCAAAGGCTCGCAAAGCTCTTTCAAAAACTAATGAAGCCTCTCAGCACCCTACAGGGAAAAATATTACAGCAGCTGTTGTAAGAAAGGTAAGTGGTTTGCTTATGATTGCACCATAAATCATGGGTAGAACTAAATTAAAACCTCCTTTAAGTACACGGTATTTTGGGGTGTAAAGTAAATAGTTGTGTGAATTCCTCTGCTCCTTCCCCCTTTCATTTTGGGCCTCCTCCCATCCCACCTTCTCCTCTGCCACGTGAGAACACTGTCTTGTGGTGTCTGCACCCGTCTTCAATGTCATCTCCTCTTCATAACCAATCCCTCGCTCTTTCTCTTTTAAAGCTGCTTCTTTTTTTATCTCGTACTGACCCTACGGCTAGTCTCCTGAGCTCTCTCTACATGAGACACCCCTCTGAGGGAGGAAAAGGGGTAAAGAATAGCTTTCTCTGGAGGCTCTTCTTTCCTCCTCACGCTGGCTGTGCAGCAAGGGAAGGCCCTTCCCTGTTTAGGTCAAAATCCTGGAAATAACAGCACGGACAGGCCAGCCCTGCAGCCGGATGGCGCTCTGCCTGCTGCCCGGCACAAGAGGACGCAGCTCGAGGAAGGGGGAGCTTCTGCTGCGCTCGTGCACGTTATTTAGCTTGACATCACGTCGCAGGACAGAGACAGCACCAGCCCGGGACGGCAGCAAGTTCGTTTATGTGTGTAGGCACAAGCGTGCAGGACGCTGCACGTCAGGTTTGTGCTGGGCCTAGAAAAGCGTTTCTGGTCTGCGGGAGAGGGAGTGAAAGATGACCACCAAGTCTGGGAGACACGCACAGAACGAACGCGTTCGGGAAACGGCAGCGAAGGAAGAGAAAGCGAACTCGTCGAGCACGCAGCCTCGGCCGCTCAGGAGCTGGAGGACAACGTGACACTCACCCATGGTCTGGAAGTTGAGTGCCACCATCTGACAGCCCACGTTCCAGAACATCTGGGGCATGTAATTAGAGGAGTCCATCCGGGTGCCTTTGGGGTAGATCCGGCTCATCTGTCGCTTGTTATATCTGCAGTTGCTCTATTGGAAACAAGTCTGGAGCACTCCTCGCGTACCCTGTGGCTAGCTCACGTATTTGGATGAGGAAAACTGTTGAAGCTCTGCTACCAGAGCCTTCCAGTCAAGAAGGGAGGCCCTAGAAACAATAAGCTCCTTTCCCATACCCTTTCCACTTAAGGGCAAGCATCTGGCAGCCTTAGTGCTCCCTACAGTGCTATTTATCCCACCAGGAATCTCTCTGAAGGGGGTCCCAAGCCACCCTGGAAGATCCCACGTCCCTAGTACCCACACGCTTTGTATCACTGATGAAGAGTTTAACAGATCCTGAAACCAGAAGCCCGTTGGATGTACCCCAAGCACACCCAAAGCTTTAGATGAGCTCTCTTACTCCAACCAACCAACCACACTGGGCAAGGGTTGCCAAAAGGATACTCTACAAACTGCACAGGGAACTTGGTTAATAGATCGTAAGCCTTCAGCTCCGTGAAGGAAGAGATGACGTAACTCCGGTTCTTCTCTAGGAACAAGAGGTAAGAAAGCATTTAGAAGAAAGGCATCCCCAGCCCCCCATTCTGTGTGTGGGCACTGAGGGACCCCAGAAGCACTCAGCCCATTTACATCCACTTTCCACCAGGTACCATCTCCTATCAAGACCATTTGCCTTTCTCTGGTCTCCCAAAAGAAGTCTGAACAATAAAACCCCATCAAAGGTGATTTATGTTTACCAGGGAGACAACGGTTGCATATTACAAGGCAGAAACTTCATGGAGTAGGGACAGAATTGGCTTGCAAAGCTGAAATGGCAATAATTTCCCCCATCTCTTCCTGGAGTGAATCCAAATACTCAAAGTCTTGCACAAAGTTATTTTGTCAGGTTTCCCTTTCTTCACTCCCCTATTCTTTTCTTTGTCCTTTCTTTCATCAGTCAAACAGCCCACTCAAAGCTAGGCCCAAACGCAGGAACTGTCTAGAGGAACCTACTGAGTACAAAGAAAGGGTGAGCACTGTCAGGGCTTCAGAGGTCTCTCTGCCCAGTCACCACAGGCGAGGAAGGTCAGTCAGGCATTAGGACAAGCTGGGCTCAGCCCAGCCCTCAGAGGCAGCAAAGGAAGCCCACAGAGATGTCGCTGGCCTCTGGGCTGTTTCTTTTCATCCTCCCTCTTGCAACTGGGAGCCATATCTGACATCAACCCGTCTTCTCCTTACCAATTCCTTACTGCAAGGAGCAGGGCAGAAGGGAACTGTTTGTAACCACGTGCGTGTTGTGAGGGAGAGAGAACACACCAGGGAATGAGCGAAAGCAAGTCACAAAGACAGATGGAGAACAGCCACATGTGAACGCACCACTGCCCTGGTGGAACAGAAACACGGGATTCTGAAAGGCCGGAGCTTCACTTACGGGCAGAGACTTCAAAGGAGTCGAATTTGATGGGCTGGATGTAATTAACCAGGCTGGACATCTCCTCGTACGCTGTCACTTCCAACCCAGCAGTGCCCTGAGCAGAAGACAAAATCCAAGAGAAGACAGATGAAGAGCCTTTCTTAGAGATGAAACAAAACACATCCAGGCTTCACAACGTAAGAGCTCTGGAGGCTGCCCTGACCAGAGCACACCAGTGTCTTCGGCTTCCTGGTCAGCGTGGTGAAGGGCACAGATTTTCTAGTGAGCTTGGAAAAAAGAAAGCGAAGCATTCGGAGAGGGGTCAGCATGTAAGAAGTCCTGGACCCTTTTTAACCTCTCAAAGCACAGAGTCAGGGACAGACTGGGGACATTATCTTTCCTCCTCTCCAAGTGATACTGGGGAGATGGAAATGGGAAACGGATGTTTTTATTCAAGGGAATGCTGATCTCCTCTCCCTTTTAGCAGCAGCACTTTATATTTTGGTAACACCTTTTGCCAGATGAAGGCTAAGGCTCTCCAAACAGCCTGCAGGCAGACGGTTATCTGCAAACCATGCAGAACATCAAAGGCAGAGCCAGAAATAATCACTCTTCTGCCATATTCTCTGTGCCTGCAACATCATTTCTCTTATTCAGTTTCTTCCACAAAAGTCATGTTGCACCGGGGAAGGATGGTCCCCAATTGGTCACAGCACAGTTCACCCCCCCTTTGCATTCTGGGTTCATCTCTGTTCAGCAGAGAAATCTGAGGCCAGAAAAAAACCAAACAGTAAAGCAACAGAAACAGCAGTGACAGCACCTCATCTGACTGCATCTTTTTAATTTCTTCTTCATCCAGGTTTCCAAGATGTTCATCCTCCTCTTCTGGTTCCTCTTCAGCCACATCACCTGCCCAGACTAAGTACACACAGCCCGCATCAGGAGTACTGACCAGCAGGACGCCAAGACAAGACATCGCAGAGGGCTGGCAACAGAGCGCTCTGCAAAACCTCACAAGCACGTCACCAGGACCAGTAAGTGAAAGAGTCACACAATTTTATCAGCCAAATCCAAATCCAAAACAGCACATCAACGAGTTACCAAGTCCTGCAGCCCCAGAATAGGCAGAAGAGGTGACCGACAGGCAGGGTGTAAGTTGATTGTCTCTTTTGGTTGGAATGACGTGTTTGAAAATATTCTGAAGATCCAATTTCTCTTCCAAGCTTACGCTGCTTCTTGAGGTAACTGAACCCATGACTGGTACTGGCTTGGGTCAATCTAGTATTGGGTGATTTGGAAGGTCTCCACTGGGCCACTTGCTCATCTAGCTATACTGGTCCCATTTTCCCTTCAGACCTACCAGTATCTTCCAGATCCACAGGGGTTGGCTGCTCGATGATTTCTGGTTCCACATTCCTCCCTTTCTTCAAAGAGTTCTGCCTCTTCCCAGATATAGATTGGTTCTTTTTGTTCTTAATCAAGATCTTCCCTAAGAGATCCTGAGGACTTGGCAGAGGCACTCCTGGCTTCAGCTGCAACAGATAAACTTCACACTGAATCTTCATCACGAAGAACTCACACACTTATCTCCCCTGTGCCTCCCAGCACCACTCCTCTGGCCTTTCACTGGTGCATGGACACATCTCTCACCCCCGGGTATACTTTCATTTCTCCATCTGCTGGCACATCCCACTACACATCTATGCTGATTTTTTTCCTAAGACTTCACCTTTGGTTTCAGACCAGCCTTTTGCACCTCTCACGTTCTGCTGCCTGCACGTGCCATGCTGTTCCCAGCCACATCCTGCACCACGGCTAGAAAAACATGGACACGGCCTGCAGGCATCCCCACACCTCTGGCTTTCACATTCCACCTACTGCGCTCATTATCCCAGAGCCTCAGTCCTAGATCAGCACTCAGGCCATATTTAAACATTTTGCCTGCGGCAGATTTGAAAAAAAAGATTCCAGAGTAGGTGGCTCAAGACAAGGATGTGTGACTCAGATTCTGCTTCTAGGTCTGCACTCCCCACACAGACAGCAACAGGCCTGTTAATAATTTAGCTAATACCCCAAACTGTTTCTGCCTCCACCACACACCCTCTTTCTCCCCACTGCCTGGATAAAGACATGGGTCTCAAGGGTGGGAAACCGCTGATTTGCTCACTGCTTCTTTTCAGCTCTTCTTTAGATCTTGGTGCTTTAAAAACAGATGTTTGGGCTAAGTGTCTCAACTCCCCCCCTCCAGCACATATCCCTGTATCCCTCATGCCCAGCAGAACACAGGCACCGCCCGCTGTTTGTACATCGGTGTCCATTCGCAAGTTGGAAAAGGAGGCTGGTGGGCTGAAACAGCCACGTGCACAGGGATCACCAAAGATGTCACTGTGTCCACAACAACACATGTTTGTACAAGGAAGCTGATGACCCGGGTCAGGCAGATCGGGAGTTTTACTCAGCTATTCTGAGTACAAAGCTGTGTGTGTCACTGACCTGCCAATCTGTGCCGGGAAGGGAATGCTTCCCAGATGGAAGTAGGATCGGAGAGGCATTGGTAGGAAGAGCCTGCAACGCTGCTAAGCCCTCCTTCCTATTTCTTTCCAAAGCAAGTGCTGCCACACAGATTTGGAACAGTCCCAGGTAGAGAAACACACTGACTCATCTTGGTGCAGCCGGTATGACTTGGCTACCTCGAGCTCAGTTCTTGAACTCACTCAAGTCTCAGGGTGTTAAATGAGAGCAGAGTCAGGCAAGCACCTGGGAAAACCTCTGCAACTTCATCCACTCACTGTGTGGCTTGTCCCTATGAACCAAGCTTATTTGTCTGTAGCATTGGCGTCTCTTTCACTTGCCTTTTACCTCTTACGGTGTTTCCTAGCACCAGGCCAGACCAATTTTTTCAGAAAAACCTCCCCACTAGCCTCCTTTTCCAACTGCCACATACCGGGTATTTTTCCAGGGGCTCTGTCAGCAGCCTGTCTCCAAATATGGTTCGGCAGTACTCGGCCATCTTCGCCTGCTGCTTGGGCCTAAGGAACAAAGAGATCAAGCAGGAGCGGATGGAAGCACAGATGGCCACATCCAGAGCCTAGAACCAACAACCATCTCAAGATCCATGTACTCTACCCAAAAAGCCATCTCTTGCCCTCACTCAGGCAGTTACGCAGATCTTCAAGTCCCTTCCCAGGCTGACTCCCATCTGTTCACGCACTGCCACCCTGAGTTAAAGGCTGCACAATTGTGATCACTCTCAATTTGCAGCTTATGGTTCATCTTCCAGCTCTGACACACCTCCAGTTGCTTCAGAAATCTCAATCGATGTTTCATTTCACAACCCAGGAGCCCTTGTCTGCACGCTTTCTGCTCAGGACAACAGAGAACACAATTCTCCCAATCACCAGATACTCACGAGTCCACGTGGTTCTCAAAGGACAGGATGACAGGGTAGGGAGATGTTTTAAAAGCACTTTCCGCAATGGCCTCGATGGCATCCTAAATGAGGGAAAACATCAGCACCCATTAACAAGAGCCACGCAGGTGGCCTCCCACTGAATCGGCTCCACACTGATCACTGTCAAGAGCTTCTCTTAAAAGTAACTTAAAAAGAACCTGACCAATTTTCTATTGTTTCATCTGCTTATTAAATCCTTCTGTCTAGTAGCACATAAAACGGGAATGTTCAGTAACCAGCAGTGCTGACATTTCAAATGCAAACACCATGGAAACGTTCTCAGCATTAATGATTGAAGGAAAAAATAATCGTATTTTCCCTGAGCCCCTGTTAAACTGCCACAAATTTCCACTCTTTTCTGGGGCTGCTAATTGACACGGTGAAGAAGTGTGATTTGCTCCTTCGCAATTCCAGTCCCCTGCTCGCCCAAACCCTGGTTCAGCTGCGATCTCAGTGCCGAGGGAGGCTGCTGCAGCTGCTCCTCCATGGACCACTCGGACTCTCTGTCACAGGACCTGCAAGGTTCAGAGAAGCTACAGAAAAAGCGACTAAAAGGCCACAGGCACTGGCAGAAAAGGGAGAGAGGTGCAGAGGGAAAGATCTATGTATTATGTAAAACTAAACCTGGGCACATGCTGCGTTAACAGGTTATAATTTCCTTGAGGTACAGTCACATGCTTCAGCAGAACTCTGCAATTACAGCAGCTACAGCTGTCATTATTTCTGCCATCTGTAATGAACCGCTGTGCAAAAGGCAGCAGCTGTACTACAGGATTTGGGAAATTACTGACACTGAACATGACAATGCCTCTGATCTTAAGGATTGTTTTTCTTTTTTCCCCCCACATAAATATTTTACTAATAGTGAAGCGTGGGAACTGGGGGGAAGGTACAGAATAAGAATAAATAGCTTTAAAAAGAATCTAAAGTGCCTCTGCCTGTCAGCAGCGGCTGCATGAAGGAGCACAGGAAAAGTAAGTGTGATGCATTGATTTTTAACCTGCAAGCTGTTTGTAACTTCTGAGGTTAAATTCCCTGTACTTCCAAGGGAGAAACAGGCTTTGCACTGCACTTCTGGAGCCTGCGAGCTGAACCCAGAGGGAAGGCACCTGTCCCGCATGCTAGAGGGCAGTAGCTCCACTCAACACGCTGCCCACACTCAGGCAATTAGGAAGCAATTAAAACCTATTCCTCCAAAGTACCAGCACGTGAGGCTGTAATCCACACAAACCAGCTGGTTGGAAGATCAACTCATTTTAATGATTTGTTTTCTAAAAGCCACCTTGTTTGTTTCTCTGCTGAACACCTACCCATAAATCCACTACCCTCACACACCTTTCTGTCCATAGATCATCTCAGTGCACAGCTGCTCAACCATCTCTCCTGACCGCCCGCATTTCCCTCATTCATTCATCTTCGTCTAGCTAACAGCCTCTCTTCCGGCCCTCCCATTCCGAAAATGTACACAAACTGCAGCCTACTGCAGAGCTGTTTATCTTTCATTCCATCTACACATTCACTCACTTGTCATCTTGCCATCAATCTTTTCCTCTCAAACATCTTTGCCCTCAGCCCATCCATTTGACAGTTCCCTCAGCCAGCCTCCTCCAGCAGATCAGTCTGAAGCCAAGCAGGGAAAAGCACGTACGGAGAAAACTCTTTGCATACCTTGAAGAGGATCTCAGTTGTCATGGTGAACCCGTGAGTGATGATGGGCTCCTCATCCGGGGGACGGCCCTTCCAGCAATCCAGCTCCACGCAGCGGCAGCCAGCCAGCAGCGCCTGGCGATACATTTCGGGAGACGAGATACCGGAGAACTGACCCGCTGGAGGAGAGCACAGGGAGGGAGGCTCGACATTAGCTCTTCACGCGGGACAGTTTCCGCATAAACCGGAGCGACAGAACGTCCCGCCACCCTTGAGCAGGGCTATGCAGCAGACTGACAAGATGCTTTTGGTTACAGGGTGGCAGTTCTTCTTCTCGGACAGCACTGAAGTGCCAAGCCTCTCAGAGAGCAGCACAGCCCTCAGCCCTCCGAACTGGAGGGCACATACAGGTGCCCAGTACTGTGGCCATCCTTCACTCACGCCCAGTGTCAGCACCTGTGTGCTGGAGCTGAGGCAGACCCCGGAACTGCCCATACCTGTTAGATACGTGTTGTGTGACGAATTGATGAAGTAGTGTGAGAGCGGCTGGGTCATGTCCTGGTACAGCACCAGTTTATCCAGGGCTATCACGTTGTTCTCGGGGCCACAGAGAAACCAGACCATCCCCTCTGGAGACAGCTGCCCTACATGGAAAACAAAGCTGTCAACAGTACTGAAACAAAACGGTTCTGGCACCTCCTTGCCCGTGCACTGCAACACAGGGACACTGCTCCGCTGGGCAAGTCAGGGGAGCAGAAGGGGCGAGATCCTCTGCTACTTTCACTCCACCTCTACACTAAGACTTCTGGGCTGAGCAAGACTCACCTCTCTGGATGTTTATCCCACTGGGCTCATACTTCTCAATCAGGCTCTGCGCCTGCTCGGGTTTGGCTGGTGGGAAAAGGATGTCATTGAGGCGAGAGTCTCGCTGCCTTCTGTTGATAAACTTTGCCAAGTGCTCTTTGGTCATGTAGGGCTTTGCTTTAAAGTGGCTAAGGAGAGAGAATGACAGAGGAGCAGAGGTAAGGGCTGTGCGTTACCCAGGAAACCTTTTCACAAATAAGAGATTGGGCCTTCCTCAGGTGAGCAATGGGTGTCCACCTCCCTGGGCCCACAAATTCCCGTGGTGTCTACATTTCTTCCTGCAAATGGTGTTTCCCACTGTGGCCTTTCTTCTTCCTCACTGATCCAGTACTGCAAAGAGGCTGTACTGCGCGGAGCACAAAACACAATTTGAGTCTCCGACTCAAACTCCAAAGGCACTTGAATTTCGGAGCACACTGACTTGCCTGCCCTACACAACCAAGTCCATTGAAGAAGTCAGAGATTCTGCCACTCAAAAAAACCAAAAGGTCACCAGCTCCTTGTGAGGGATCTCACAGTGTACACAGCCTTGTCTGGGGCTACCCACAAGCAATTTCACATTAGCACGAGCTAGTGTTGACCTGGAATCAACCTCCCTGATGGTGACAGATAAGAGTCCCCCTGCACAGTGAGGTCTCATGTCTCATCCTTTTTGTTTAGGCTGTGAGTCAGTGTTGAGCGCACGGTCACTCCTTCGTGACCCAGGTTCCTGCCCTTCTAAGGCGTGAGACCAGACAAACCACACAGGCCAAAAGGAGACGTGAGGGGGGGTTTATGCTATCTTTTGCCACAGGAGATCAAGTTCTGGGGCTTGAGGGAAACTTACTGTGAAGTAAATATCTCATCAATCTCAGGCCGCGGACACAGATTCATGAGGAAAGTTTTATACACGGTCTCAGGGAAGTCCTCTGGGTTGATGGCATCATTCTGAGAATTCAACAAAGACAGGTCAGTATCCCAAACCTCTGACCATTTTCACCTGGCCGTTAACACCCCCAGGCCTGCACTTGGTTGTGACCAAGCAAGTAAGTGATTGGAACATCTGGGAAGGTGTTTAGGAAGGACCAGATGGAGTGGAGAAGCACCACAGTGCCCTATTTCAGAAAGGATGGTTGTTTAAACTGTCCCTCAGTGCCTCTTGTGAGGTTATTCTCAAACTAGACAGCGCTTTGGCTGCCTAGCAGAACCCTTACCTTGCCCTTGGGAAGATGACAAGCGCTTAATGCTGCTTCCACTCTCTTCCTGTCTGCGGGAAACGTCTGAAAAATACTGACCAAACAGGGAAGAAAGAAATCACCACAATGCAGCAGGAGGGAAGTCAGAAAGCCTGGGTTTGGATGGCTGTAAGACCTCTTCACTACCCTGCATCAGCTTACTCGCAAAATCCCTCTTTATTTTCCTGCCCCTGCCCTTCTGGGAGGTGCCCCTGTGGTAGCAGGTCTCATGCCACAGATTCCCCAGGACAATTCCTCGATGAGACACCATCCCATGCAGCCGCTGGCACGAGCAAGGAATAACTTTGTAGTCAAGACAACATTCACTAAAGCAAACAAACATTGCACACATCCGCCGCTTTGAAGGAAGGCAAAATTTTCTGGAACCAAAGGCTTTTCATGAATTCAAGAACAAGCAAGGCAAAGAAGCTGGTGCACTGCATGATGGAAGCACAAAAGCCTGCTGCAAAACCAGAGATCACCTCCCGTTCAGACGACTGGGTCTGCAAGGCAGAACTCACTTGATCAAGCCCTCGGCTTAAAGCAGCCTCTCGGCTTCACTACGGAACGGCAACAAAAACTGAACCCTCCCCACTTCCAGCACATCCCAGTCAGCAGCAACGAGGTCTCCTCCATGGATAAATTTAGATGTCAGCTCTACTAAGCTCCCGGCATCACAGCTGCTCACAGCCAAAACGGGGAACAAAAAGCGCCAAATATGTTGACAGGTGAAAAAGCGTTTGGTGGGAGCTGCAGCAGACTTATGCAAAGCCAGGGCACATCGGTTCCCAAGCTACCCTTGGCAAGGCAGAAACTGCAGCACCCTTGTTGGGATTCCAAAGGGATTTGAACATCTACAGAGAAAGGGAGATGCTTAGTGGAATTTTCAGAAGATTTCAGACACGGAGTTTTGCAAGCCTTGCACATACCTGCACCTGGAGATACTGGATAGTTTTATGGATTATTTAATGGTCTAATGCTTTACACAGTAAAGCATTTTTACCCCTCTGCAAGAAAGACGGACCAGGACACTGAGCAGAGGTACAGCCTGTACCGGATATTTTTTCTAGCTTATTTCAGAAGAATAAGCAGAATAAGCTCTGCAGTAACGCTGCCTCGCTTGCATTTTAAAGATCAATTCAAAGTACTCTTCCCCAGTGTGAGTTATTCACTGAAGACCTATGCATTTTTAAAAGCTCTTTGAGGAATACACTGGTTTCTGACAAAATGAAATGCTGCTGCTTGGTGGTTTAGAAAACAAACACCAAAAAATGTTTATTGTTGAATAATGATCAATCATCCAGGAGCCCATTTAACCTGCACAGACTTAATCTAGGATCGTTATGCAAAACAACACGCAGCGGGTTGCGTATTTATTAAGGCGATCAGCGCTCGCCTCTGGTGATGCTGTAACACAGCATAAACCTAGAAGCAGAGTGGTTCAAAACTTCCCAGGGAATGCCCACGGATGCACCATCTGCAGGTCCTTATCCTTAAAACGAAAGATAATTTATGCACCCCAAAGGGAACTGAACGTGGCAGCAGAGCCTTTTATCACTCTGTGAGGTGAATCAACACAGAGGAGCCAAAGGATCAGCCATGGAGTGATTTTATTAGGGCAGACACTGAGTGGCACAAAATCAATTTCCCATTTATGCTGTGTGGTGCAGGGGACAAGTAATAGGCTAGTTCCTGCTTCAGCAAAGCAGCCTGGGTTTATTCTAACAGCAGTCCCACCCTGATGCACAAGGACAGCCCTGGGGACAGCGAAGTGCAAACCGCCACTGCTCCGCGCCTGAACCTCTCCTGCACATCCAGAGCAGAGACCGAGGCCACTGGAATTCCACCAGTGAGAACGGCCGTAGTGGTCACACACAAAGAAAGGAGACAAGGGAAAGCAATGGGCCCCTGCTTCAGGCTGGCTGGGGAGTCAAGCAAAAAGTTCTCCAAACACAGAACTCTTGACACGAAAGGCAAAACAAGACCTGTATCTCATCCACCTTTCAGTTCAAGTTTGCAAAACAACCTGCGATCAGAATTTTACCAAAGTTGCTTGTTTTTGTTGATAATTTCTTGGCAACAGCCAGGAAATGAAACGCATGGCTGTTCAAGACACTTTCTTGCTGTGGGTGACAACCTTTACAAGAGGTTTCCTTTCTGGACCCAAATGATGTCCCAGGCCCTTCCTCAGGAGGTGTGGCAGGAGTCCTTCCACGGCCTGAACCCAGAGGGAATGATCTCCAGCTCTCAGGCGCAGAAGGAGCAGGCAGCTGAAGCCGCCGGGCAACCACCCTCTTACCAGCTGCTCTGCCTTTAGCCCCACTGAGCACACAACCAAACAAAGATCCGTACTCACTTCCTGACGGGAATCTTCCCCTCTGCATTAAGCTGCATCTTCAGCTTCACCAGGCTGTGAATAAAAAAACTGGATTATGAAAATGCACTTTTACAATCTCAGAGGTCCTATTAAGTAAGGAGAGAGAAAAGCAAGCAATTGGGAAAATGAGCTAATCTGGGGCCTTCAACCTGCCCCAGGACTTGTTCTGGAGGCTGCCAAAGGACTGGAATGCTAAGAAGCTTTTTCTTTCTAGTAAAGACAGAAAGGGCAGGAGAGAAATGTCTCAGAGAACGACACCTGTTAGAAATCACTCACATTTTCTCTAGGAAGGTGTAGCGAGAAGCGTTGTACGTGAGGGGATTCCGAACGATGGCCATGATATCCTCGGCCCAGCTCTGGGAACAGACACACACAAGGCAGAGGCACTTGGGCATGATGGAACTGCACCAAGAAGGACACAACGACAAACGTGGGAAGGGCACGGACTCGATACCTTGCCAACATTCTCCTTGTAGGACACAAAGTTATGGAAAGTGAGGTCCACCATGTCAGGGCCCGATACAACAGTCAGAGTCTTAAGCAGGAAGGTGCTGTGAGGATAATCAGGGTTAAAAACCTCTCGGAGCTTCTGGCACTGCCGAAGAAACAGAACAGATGGGGGTGAAGGGAAAATGAAAAAACAGGACCCAATCCAAACACCGAACCAAGGTCAACCATTAGTTTTTCAAGGGTTGCAAAATCATGATCTTCCTTTTCTCATTTTTCATCTTTATTCCATAGCCTGCATTGCCCGGGAACAAAACATCGTGACTAACATCACTATGCAAACACACTGTTTTGGTCTTAAAAAGTAAAACTTGGAGGCTGCTTTTAAAGAAATTCCTTCTGAAACTTCAGCGTTAACTTGCAGACAAGCCGAGGAGTGGTTGGCCTGCTCACACCAGAGGCGCATCACCAGGTTACTGCAGGTGGCCTGTGGCCAAAACATGGGCTAAGAAAGTCTTTTAGATTCGTACGACACCTTTCGCTGCAACCTCCCTCCACCAGAAGAAAGTTGTTGTTTGGGGCCCAGAAGGTCTACTGACTTCACCCCTCGTTACTGGAGGGATGGGTGCTCTCCCCCAGGTCACGTTTTCTGCTAGCTGTCTGTCGCTAGAAGTGGTTTTTTTCCATAGCAATTGCGGCATCCTTCAGCAACAGCTCACCAGAGATTTGTTTTGTTAAGTATAAGGTTCATCTCATTAGTCATACTTGTATTTCATCGCCATATTAAAGTATTTATAGAATCTCTTTAAATTATTTAGCATTTTCTACATTCCTACGTAAGGCATCACTAAGCCGAAGTATCCTGGAGTTGTACTGACAGTTGCTATTTATAATGAAAGGATAAAATTCTCATGTCCTAGAATAAAGCACAGCAATTCATTATCTAAAGTGCAGGATAAATCCATATCAAAGCAAACAGAGAGGCTGTCAGAGCCCCCGCTTCTTCAGAAACTCAGGGCAAAATTCACGAGCTGGGATTGCTGCACGGGTAACACCTCAACACGTTACGGATCATCCCCTCCAGCAAACGAGGGTTCACGTAAGTGCCTTTCCCTTTGTGTTTGCTATAAACTCAGAGCACACACAGTCAGTCACTACAGTTCAGTTCATGTTTAGTGGCTTGTTACGCTGCGACTAACTGGACAATGTCTGAATCCTTGCAAGTTGCAGAAAGTGAACTCCACAGTCTTAGACTTCTGTGGACCTCAATTCAGCCCAAACCAACTAAACCTCCCTGTGTGTAACCACCTGTCCGCACCCCGCTGCGATGCAAATGGAAGCAGCTCCATTTCTGCCCCAGCACTTTCTCTTTACCCTTTGACTGCAGTAGCAGAAACTCTGAACCAGCTTCAGGCATTCTTATGTCTGTGCCATCCTGCACAGAGGGGCACGTAGCTTTTATAAGGAACTCGGCAGGTATTTTTCACTGCATTTTTTCAAATTTCTGAAGCATCTGCAATTTTGACACACACGCAGCAAACTGGCATCTTTAGGAAAAAGAGGACGGGCTGGATTACAGCTGAGGATCACCCGACTGCTGTCTCCCACTTCACAACAGTGACTCTGCAGGGGTAACCAAAACCTGCACAACCCATTCGGAGGGAAAGAAGGGCGAAAGCACTCAGATACTGAGAATGTTTGCCAAACAGTTCGGGAAATTCTAAAATGGTCCATTCTTGCTTCGTGAGCAACTTTCCTCTGCAGAAGCAAGTGGCACCCACGTACCCACAGCTCCCTTCTGTGCTCACAGCAACTTCTCTGCGGAGCTTCACCTTCCATCACGAGCAGCAAAGCGTTGGGATTTTAACGTCAAGTTTAACTTCGCCTTGCAAACCCACTGGCGTTTGTTCGGCTTCCTTACCTCTAGCGTTGTTCAACTCTACGCACCCAAGACAATAGAGAACTTGTGGTTTCTGCTGAACTCATTTCCTGTATTTGTTACCAATGGGCTCCTCCCAGCCCTTCCTCCTCCGCAGGCCCGTGGCCGCGGCCCCGTGAGCGGAACGCTGTGGCCAAGCTGCTCCCCGACCCCGCCAGGCCAGGCCCTTTATCAACATTAACTTCCGATGCCTCCTGCTACCTTGGCGAAGGTGACAGCTCTGTTTTACGAGGAGTGAACTGCAACAGGGAGAGGATGATCTCACTGGGGACCTAAATTGGGTTATATTTTCCCAGCAACTGACTTCCCGCCTGGCTTCAAGCAAGTCGCTCGCTCTGCGCTGCCTCCTCTACACGGGGATTATTTCCCTCGCGGGATAAAGGCAGCGATGCCGGCGTAACGCTGAATAAGGATGGTGAGAGGGATCAGAGCCTGTGGCCGAGAGCACGGAGGCTGATGCCACATCTTGGCTCTTTCATAACCTTCAGCACCTTGTGCTGCAGCTTCACTACAGAATTACTTAGCGTCACACTGCAGCCGGCCATGAATGAAAAATAGGAATTGCTTGATGAAAAGCAGGACAACCACATTAGCCAGGCAAATCAGAGAAAGGGAAATATACTTAGTAAATCCACTTAAAAAAAACCCCAGAACCCAAAGAGAAGACAACCTATTGGCAGAGTGGTTGAAATACAGATTCAGCTTTCATTTCACTTCCCACCCTCCTGATTTCCCTAAAATCCTCATCCGTACGAACCACATTCACAGTCCAGAGCAAAGCAAATCCTCATGCAAATATAAACAAACAGCCAGTTCCTTCTGCTGGAAGCGGAACACAGCCCGACAGCTGGGCTCCATCACAGTCGCACGCGCTCCCAGCCCTCTCCCACCCTGCGTCTCCACGAAATGCACAACACGACGTGGTGTGAGAAGACACGACATGACAACAGATCTTCTCTTTCTGGAGAAGAAAGGTCTCGTTTGCTTGCCAGAAGGGGAGCACCGGAGATGATTCAAATGCCTTCGGCTCTGCAGGTCATGCTCATGTCCTCGTTCACAGCGTCACTCCATCGGGGACTCAGCGAGGAGAGGGATGGCTGCAAAGCGGGGAGGACTGTCCTGCACTGCGGGGCCAGCCTGTCACTGCAAAAAGCTTCTCAGCCAGACGAGGCAGGAACACAAAGAAAAATACGCAGATGAAGCACTCTTGGCCCTCCTTGCTGCCTTATCTAAAGGAACCGGAAAACGCAGCAGCACACAGATTCACATGGCACAAAATAACCCGCGGCACTCTGGAATCGAGCAGGAACAGACTGCGAGGGAGAGATGCAGACTGGGCGTCCTCAGGAACTGCTGTCCCTGTGGTCTGAGAGCTCACGCTGCGGAAAGATGGAAGAGGCAGTCGAAGGGCCCGGCTTGACAAAAGGCCATTTTTCAGATGTGGCTGTTTCCTTGCTCGACCCTCGCTCCTCTATTTATAAATCTTTTGCAAGCCACAGGCTTCTACCCACTTTTCCCTGGCAGGCACACGTATCCGTTTGTATCTGTAAGGTTTCTTGTGATCACTCTTTTATCTGAGACTTTTAGTTCCACCCATTGATGAATCCACAGTGCCCAGACGATGCTCGATGCCGCCTTCTCCCCTCGACACGACTGACCACCCACCCCGTGCTTATAGCCCAGGGCTCAGCTCCGAGGGCGCCGCAAGCTCCCCCTGCCCTCGTAGTTCCTCAGCACTGCTCGCTACTTCTTTATCATCTCAAAACAGGGCGTGTGAAACACCTCTGCATCGCTCTCTCCCTTGTACGTGTTCAGAGTCTGCATCTCTGGGTGAAATAACAACAAAATGCATATGGAGGATGAAGCTGTTTTGCAATCGTGGCAGTCAGAAAATACAACTTCTGTTTCTATGAAAAATTATGCTTGTTTCAGAGCCAATGCCTGCCGAAGTGTCTAAACTTTTGTTCAAGATGAAGCCAGCAGCTCACCAGTCTGGCCTAAAACATCACGTATTTTGGTCTTAATTATTACGTTCTCTGTCAGTGTTCTGAGGTCTTGGTGCATCAGAAAAAAACCAAAATGGAACAGCAGTTATTGTTCCTTGTTACTCAGAGAAAAGCACAGAACTGCAGTGTAAATAACATCTTGATGTGCTTCGGCACGCTGCTGAAAAAAAAACAATAGCTTTTTATCTTGTCTCATTTATGTACAAAGTCCCTGCTAATTCTTATCTTTATTACTCTTGAATGCACGCCAAAGTTCATTCCGCCCTGTCTCTCTCAAAGAAAAAGATTTCCATGGAGAAAAAGCACTGCAGAAGACAGAGCGGCTCTCAAAAAAATAAAGCAAAGCGGGTGAGAAGGGGAAGCCTGCACGTGCACAGAGGAGGTCACGGCAGGGCTCGAGGGCTCTGAGCAGGCTGATGGGCAAATATGCCAAGAGGCAAAGGCTCGGGAGGAAGAGAGAGCAGAGTCCTCCTCGGAGAAGGCTGCAAAGAAAAACCCCAAACTTCTCGCCTGGTGACAGCGGGCAAGTGTTACCACAAGCGGGTAACACCCAGCACCCCCAGTGCAGCCACCCGCTATGGGGAGGCTCGTTTCACCTACGCTGGTCTGAAAGCTCAGGGCATGTTTCACCTTCACGCAGCTCGAACTACAGCCAGAGCACAGCACCTGCCAGGGGAAGCACCAGCACAGAGGCCCCCGAGGAAGCCGCAGCCTTCCGTGGGGAT